>NW_028321897.1:22442000-22594625 GCF_036245765.1 Copidosoma floridanum
ATTTCGTGTAACGTTTAGGTGAATCGTTCTTGTCCAGTTTATTTAGTTGTATCAGTCATCTGGATAGTAATTTGTTAGGGTTTTTCTGGGTTTTGACGTTATGTTCTTTACTATAGTTAGTCATGGACTGTGGATGGATAACCTAAAAAATAATTACAAACAGTTCATCGTTTATTTTTTCTCACATAGACAGTTTAACTAGTAACTATTAGTTTTATAAAGAATTTTCTTCTTAAGCTTGTTTTTTGATGTAAAATGTGTATTTGTTTGTATTGCATTATTTTTATTTTGTGACCCTACTGTCAGTAGTACAAGAACTAAAGCTATTTATGATTATCAAATTCAAGGTAAAGTTTGTTACATGACACCTAAATGTCTTGTAAACAAATCGGATCTTCCTTTTTACAGTTTTATATATACATATATATATATATATGATGACTTAACTTCTGTAGTAAACATTTACTAAAACAGCTTGTTGTTATAAATTTTTGTTTCTTGTTTTACTCATTTTTATTTGTATCTGTTTCATCTGTCGACACATTTTTTTCTCGAACTACTTTTTCTTTAAACTGATTTTACTGTTTTTGAGATTTTAAGTTTCTTGATTTTCATTAGAAGATTTAATGCTTATATTTTACACTTTTTTTTAAAACTATAATGATTGATGCTCATAATTTTTGGTAGTTTTTTTTTATTCAGACATTATTATGTTTTAATAATTTATGATGTAAAATTTTCATTGTTTGTATAATTTTTAATACTATGAGCCAAATTTAAATTTGCTTATTTGATTGATACAAAATCATCATAAAATGTAACAAAATTTTTAAACTATTATCTCTTCTGAACATTCTATTTTTGTCATAAGAAAACTTGCTTCTAAAGTATAAAATCACATGACTCATAATTTAATATAAAAAATAAATTAAATACATGAAATAACACAACTCCTGCTTTCAAATAAAGTGTTGGGTGGTTGGCTTGCAGAGTTCGCAGGGGGTTGTAGGCCTACTACTATGCAAATACACTTATGGAACTTTGTCCCCCTACGTGCTTCGTGTGCTGAAAATACCAAGTAATTTTATGAATAAAATATTATTATATGTTACAATATGTATTAATCATATTAAAAACACTTATTATGAAATAAAGCTTTTAATGAATAAGATAGTCTAAACAATGACGTTCAGTTTTTGAGGAAAAAGAGTGAGAAATACATTTTTTCCCCTAAATAGCACTACACAACCCTTTTAATCTTACCACTATATAAATTTTTCTACAAACATTAGAATTGAGATAAATATAATGATTTAATGTGATTCATATTTAATATTTAATGTAAACGCTATATTAATGATCATTTTTTAATAAACTAAATATTTCTTTCTGAACTATCTTTGGAATTTTTAATTTGTTTTCTGATTTTTAATTCGTTTTATATAATTTTAATTTATTTTCAATTTTTAGTGAAAGAATTGTTCGGATTTAGAACTCGCGAAAAAGCTGTATATGCTTGACCGTGTGGACAAAATGATTTTTTAAATATATCCCAATATTATGAAACCTTTGACTTTAATTGGTATAGAAAATGCAGGTACCAATGAAAATCTTTTTTGGTTAAGTATAAATGGTGGTGAAGAAGAATTTTCTGTGTCTAAAGTTGTTTTTGGCTTATAAAGTTTGTCCCTCATTTTTCTCTTGGTAATATTCTTGCTTTAATTTTATGTTTAAATACTTAATTAATACGTCATATTATACCATTACCTAATTTATCTGTTATACTCAAGTTTTTAATTAATACAACGATAAATCTTACTTTTACCTTTAGCTCGTAAGATGGAACCCTTTTATTAATAATATTCAATAGTTCTACTGGGAACTTTAAATATACATATATACTAAAGGAGCTTTGCCCACTCGCGCGCATTGCGCGCCAACCCTCCATGAATAAAGTAGTAATATTGTGTCAGCAGTAAGTTGCTTAGTTAGTAAGGTGCTTGCGTTGCCACTTATTTATTTAGAAGTTAATCAACTTATTTTAATTTGGTTAAATTGAACTAGTAAAAAAAGAAAAACTTACTTTGTATAAAAAACCTTTTTACATAAAACATAAATTTATTACTCCGTATTACAAAGAAAAGAAAATCTGTCAATTGCATGGACTGGCATTGCCTCAGTACTACTGCCAAAAGATATGTGTCATAAAACTTTTTGCTTACCTTTGGATTTTAATAATGTTGAGACTGCGTTGTTTTAAATCAAATCTGAAAAAAAAAATAAAAAAAAAAAAAAAATACGTAAAGTCGATTTGATGATTTGGGTTGAGGCTTCTATGATTCCGAAAAAAGCCTTAGAAACAATAGACAGAATTTTGCGTGAGAAATAAAATCGTTCGTTAGGTTGATAAAAATATTCCTTAATTACTTTTAGAAATTGGAGAGGGAAAACTAACTATTGAATAGTGTTATTCTGAATTCTCATGATGAATTCACTATTTTTTCAAATAACAAAACTTTAAATATAATAAAAGGAAATACGACAACTTATTATAGCATGGATCATGCTACGTATAAACGTGTCGATAAATTGGATGATAACATTTACATAAACTCCCCCATTGAAACATTAAACAATATTCGTAGAGGTTTGCTACCGCATGAACTAAGTTTGAAAGTTAGAGCAATAGTTATGTTAGTGAGAAATTTGTGTATAGCAGACGGATTGTGCAACGATATATAAATAAAGATTAGAAACTTATTAATGTTCATAATCAAAGCTGAAATTATCACAGAAGAAAACCTGGTAATAGAGTATTTATACCGAAAATCACTTTAAATACAGGTAATACCTTGTCTTTATCTTTCATACTTTACAGAAAGCAGTTTTCTCTAGTCTTGGCATTTGCTATGACAATCAACAAATCTGAAGAAAACAGTTTTGATAAAGTTGGTATGTACTTAAAAAACTGAAGAGGGCACTTAAAAGTGTATGAGTAAGCTGCGGGGGGTGGGGGGCTTACAAAAAATAAGGGAGATTTGTAATGGATTAAAATAACGGTGAAACTAACAGAACTTTCTTTTATTTTGTGGGGGTTACGGAGAGCTGTGGGGGGTCGTGGAGGGCTTTGAAAATTGTGCAGAGGGCTGTAGGAGACTTAGTGGGTCTTCAGCTATTATTTTATTGGGTTAAAATATCATCGACAGTCATCGAATTTTTCCTTTTTTGCGCGAGGGTTAAGAGGGTAGTGGAGTGGCCGGGGGGGTGCGGGGCTGGATGAAAAGCCCTGACCTAACAACTTTGTAATATAGGAAGATATTAATATCTGTTTGATTTATACCCTTATGAGTAATGTATACCATAATACGTCACAAAAATACTTGGCATTTTATTCAAAATCTTAGTATTTAAATACAAAGTATACTTATTACAAAACGTTAACATAATACTGTTTATTAGATCATTTGTATCATTAAAAGTTTTTGATTAATCATTGCTCGTTAACTAACTTTTCGGTTTTTTATTGTCCCTATTTCTTCTTTGATTTTTGATAATTATAATGAAAGATTATAATTCTTGCTGCGTAAGTTAGTTTTTAATCATAATACTGTGAAATAAGTCCAAAAATATTTATATCTAATCGTTTCTTCAATTATTGCTGTCTTGTATCTATGTAATAACAGAAAAAATGTGTCTTAAATCACCACCTAAAGTTATAGTTTTTCTACGGAACAACAATTTTCTTGTCACATAAATCGTGTAAAGTTTTGTCTACTATTTTTCATGGTTTTTTAGAATTGTAGGCGCTCCATCCAAAAGAGTTACATCTACTTCAAGTAATTAAATTTCATCAGACTTTTTATCTAAAAAAAATTTTTAATAATACTCAAATCTAAAGGCAATTCATCCGTTCTACAACTCGTAATTTATTTGGTTATTATATGTAAGCTCTACCTGTCCAAGCCATGGATGAAACTGTTTTGTTATTATTGTCATTCGACACGACAAAATCATACCTTGGTTGTAATATTAGATCTGATTCTAATGGCTATTACTTGGAGCTTTTGAACAGACTCATTCAACCAATTTAATACAGGTCTCATAAGCCTATCTGACGTTTGGTATGTCTAACAGGCTCACAAGGCTTATTAGACCCCAGTATCATAGGCATTTTTAACATTTCTGCTTACAATAGGGCATGCGTATCTAATTATTGGCATTCATCTCTGCGAGATGGTTAAGAAGTGGCATGGTGTGGTGAGGGGTGGATGGCGTGTAGTAGTGTGAGATGGCTCTTACTTTATTCTTCTTTTTCTTTTTAATTACGTAAAAACAAACAAAATTCAACTTGATTTTGTATGATGGGCTTTTGTAATGGTATATGGTGGTGAGAAATGAGGTATGGTGGCTAGTAGGTATGGATCTGAAAACAAATATCTAATATAGAAACGATATGTTGGACTCTCCAGCTTGCGTAATTTTTCCGCTAACGCTCATGATTTTATGCCCTTTACGTGATAACAAATATACTTACATAAAAAATGTATTTGTGCAGTACAACACAGTTTTTGCTTTAAACACGTAAAATAATAATGAGCTTTTTGCATGCATCTTTCATTTTTATAACTTTACAGACCCTGATATTTTTTCTGTCATGGTACAAGGCACACTGTTTGACCCCGTTTTCCTCCCACATTTATTTATTTATTGAATGTATTTGCGCAATATATGACATTTCGTGTTTGAAATCCGTTAAATAATAAGTAGCTGTTTGCATGTATCTCTGATTTGTATTCCTTTTTCAGACCCTAGTATTCCTTCTGTGATAGTATAAGAAGCATTGTTCGATCTCATTTTTTCTTCTACATTTAGTAATATACTCAGTTCAAGAATTCTCTCCCCCTCAATAAAATTTTGATGGGGATTAGCAAACAGTTTTTAAATGACTCTACTACTTTAAGCTTTATATACATGTTTCACATTTTTAGACCTTCGCAAGAGGAGACTATTTAAATTTTACCATAATCTACTCAAAATATAAATAATCACGAATCTTTGTCATGATCTGGCATACATCTTACAGCATAGTAAATATTATTGAAATTACTTGACTAATTTTGTTGACTCCTAAGAAGAAGCCTTCATATGGGAGAATACTTCAGTGGTCTGTTTTATTGTATCACTGTTATTTAAGTCAATGTATGTATTCGCATCATGTTATATAAAAGAAAATAAAAAAATAAAATTTTTTTACATACCTTCATCATCAGTATTATCAAAAAAGCTTGGTAATTTATAAGCTTTATACTTACATGTAAATCGGAATAGAACTTATATCAATCTATTCGTGAACTTGCTCGTAGTTGTATTAACAAATTATTTATTAATTATTCGTATGTATAAAAACCGTGTATTTGCGTCCTGGGTGCTATGAAAAAATATACGAAAATATCAAATTAAAATGTATATCAAACTAAATATTTAAGTATATATGAGGTCGGTGTAGGGCACTGGGGTATCTAAATAAATAAAAAAAAGTAAGTCAGGATGACGAAAAAGATGTACGCATACATTTACCGTATTATCAATATTTATGTTACCAGAAAATAATATCTACTAACACATGTACACGTATGTATTACCTTACTTTTAAAATTGTCTCTTAGTAGTTTGCTTGCATAATAACTTTAAAAATAAATAATTTTGCATACGAGTATGTGTGTGGGTGGGTATTGGGATTTATGAACGTTAGTACAGTGTCAGTAAGATTCTGTAAAATTGTGTAGAGTGCTGTGGAAGTTTTATTTAGGGTGTTTATCACAGTATTCGTGAAGGAAGGCTGTTTGAGACAGAAGGCTGGATAAACAGTAGGCCTTGCGAAAATAAGGAAAAAATGACGGAATTTTACCTTATTTTGTTGGAAGATAGTAAGGGGGAGTCAATAGAGGGCTGGAAGGTGTAATGTCCCCCACAAAAAACAATATAATATAGGTAGATGTATATTAAACAATAATGAAGAAAGAGAAATGGTTCATATAGCATAAAAGCAATAGCCTGAAAATAGCTGTAACAAAGGAGTGTCATTGCAAAAAATGGGTGTTCTAACAAACTCTTACATGCTTGACACAACTCAGATCTTCTGGTAAAACATATCGTATAATAACAAAAAATATCAGTTAGCAGCTTAAGTAATACTATACGGACGATACCTGTTATTAACATCTGATACAGTTTTCAATCTCTAAGAAAAATTTAAGCAAACTATAAGGTTTCAAGTTTTTGACACTTGACTTTATAAAAAAATTAAATTTAGTCACTTGATTAACACTTACCATTTTATTCGTCCTCTTTATTTTTCTTCAACACAGATTACGGTAGACTTATTTAACATCTATAAAGATATCGTTAAAGAAACTGACCCTAAAGTAAGACGAGAATAAATACTGCGAAAAAATATAAAATTAATAAAAAATTATACTTGCAATATTGCCCAATACATCTAAAGGACATCTATCAAATAGAAAATCCCGCATACTCCCCAAACATGGAACAAGTACTCACTAACAGGTCAAGAATTGATAAATACTAAAGCACCAGCTGAACAAAAAACAAATTTATAACGAAATAATGAAAAAAGCAGCCACGTCAGCTAACGCACAATACAAAAACAAAAATAATCCATATCTACAAACATGAAAAATCCATTGGTACAACAGACATATAGACAAACGACACAATCAGAGATTAGTAGAGAGATTGCTGACTGTAATGCTAGGGCCTGAGCTCACTTATGGCGACTGTTTCGAGCGCCCTGTCGCGGCCAAGTGGTTGAACCAGGCGTACATTTTTTTTTTTATTTGAGAAGCGTGGAGCGAGGCGATCAGTGTATTTTTATGCTAGTATCGTATTATAGTACATCAATAAGCTTCAACCTTATATAATAAATATGGATGCTTTTTTCCTTTTCAGATTTTTATGCTAACACGTTGTAATAACCATTAACTATTGCCGAAGCTTTGGAGGTCCTCTATGAACATATGCCACTTCTATACTATGGAAGGCATGTTGCATCGATAGCCGAGGTAGTTACTGCTCCCGTACCGACAAGTATCATATTTTGGTTCTCGATTGAATTCCTGGCATTTTTTTTTTTTTTTTTTTTTCTTTCCTGTGATTCAACAGATGTTTGTTGCATTATAATTAAATTAAAATTAAATTTTTTTTTACATTCTTTCAATATTTATTGATATAAGATGCCTTATGCTACTTTATAAAAGGTAATTACAAAGACAATTTTACCTAGGTAACAATCAACATTCAACAATCATAAAATAATCAGTCATACCTTTAGTTTCCATGCAAATTATCTAAAGATCGCCCTGTACCTTCTAGACTAATTCCCACGTTAAGATGCGCGACTGTCTTATGTCTTATAGCTCAATGGCCTACCGCCCGCGCCGCGCCGTGAGCTGCAATCACGCGTTGATGTGACAGTCTGCAGCTAACGTAATTTCTCATTGTTTTTGTTGTGCATACACACATCCACCGTTAGTACGACAAAGACCGAGGTTGAACATTGTTCTGACTAAATATTTTTCTGATCTGTATTCCTTGTGTGTACACGTGTTGCATATGACACTTAGTGTGCGAACAAGTGCGTGACTGAATAAAGTGCAACAACATAAACAGAGATATAATGTTATTAGTGCATTGACAATATAAACATAGTGGTTTTGATAAGGATTTTCGCTTTCTCGTCATTAATATGTTTGCTTTTGGCTTTTTTACGGTTGTGTGACAACCGGGCTACTATGTTTTTTCAGTGATTAAGTAAAAATGGCAACAAAACCGAACGACTTTTGTCAATACAAGGGCTGCACAAAATCGAAGCTTCCCGGTAAAAAGCTCTACAGATTTCCAGATGCCACAAATCAAAAGAATCGCCACATCACGTTGATTCAAAACACAGGTAAGCGTTAATTCACTTATATTTAATCAATCGTTGGTTTAAAAACTCAGTCGCAAAGAATTAACGATAAAAGCGTTTGAAATCCGTGTTTTTTTACAACCTTAATTTTTTTTTATTATTCGTTGGCAACGTTTGACATAACTATTGATCTATATATATTATTTTAATGCCAATGTGTTTAAGAAAACATTGTCAAAAAAAAATTCTGATTGCCACTGTACCCTTAGTTTTCCCCGCTCCGGAAAATAAAAACAAGCTACAATTTCTTTGGGACCTTCTAAATTTTTGCAAAAAAGTATTTATTTCAATGACTTTATTTTTTTTCTTATTAACAGGGGTACTAGATTCTTTCTTTATACCTAAAAAAATAGAATTAAGATCCAGCTGAAAATTGTATGTATTGTTTGTTATTGTGTAAACAATAAATAAAATTCAAAGTATTAGACTAAATGCAAAGGGACGGATTATTTTAAAACGATTTTACGCCAATCGCGTAAGGTGAAAACACCCATGTTCAGAGTTTTAGATTGTATAGCTAAAAATCTAGAACAAATACGCAACTGAAAATTATGCATATATTCCAGTAAATAAGCTGGAAAGGGTAGAAAAATGGGAAAACACATCTGATTTAAATGGGACATTTTGCATTGTGTTCCCAAAACCTTCAGTAATATTCAGTATCCTTAACCTATTCTGGCAAATAAAAATTTAAAAAACTAGGGTAGTTTCAACCCTTTTGTAGGCACCCTAAAAAAGTGACGTGGTGAAAAATTTTGTAAACTAGATATTCGGCTGCCAAAAAAATTGTCTTTGTACTTACCTCTTATAAAGTAGCATGAGGCATGTTGTATCAATAAATATTGAAAGAATGTTAAAAAAAAATTCAATTGTAATTTAATTATAATGCACCAAACATCTGTTGAATTGCAGGAAAGAAAAAAAAAAAAAAAAAATGCCAGGAATTGAATTGAGGACCAAACTATGATACTTGTCGGTACGGGAGCATTAACTACCTTGGCTATCGATGCGACATGCCTTCCATATGCCTTCCATAGTTTAGAAGCGGCATATGTTCATAGAGAATTTGCAAAGCTTAGGCTACAGTTAATAGTTATTATGACGTGTTAGCATAAAAATCTGAAAAGAAAAAAGTATCCATATTTATCATATCAGGTTAAAGCGTATCGATGTACTAGAATACGATACTAGCATAAAAATACACTGATCGCCTTGCTTATCGCACACATTTGCTTTGCTCAGCTGCATTATACATATGTACTTCTATCTACTAACAGTCGGAAGCGGAAAAACACTTCTCTCCTCTGAACAGGCTCACTATATCGTAATACCCCTTCCATGCGTCTTCATAATGTGTGCCTACATGCCCATTTCCACGTTACTCGGCAAGCACACACTCAGCGTAAACCTCCGATGTATGTGCCTACATGCCCATTTCCACAAGGATCCGTAGGCATACACTTGGTATATTCCCCCCACGCTTCTCAAATAAAAAAATAATACGTACGCCTGGTTTGACCGCTTGGCCGCGACAGGTTGCTCGAAACAGTGGCCAAAAGTGAACTCGGGCCGTAGCATTACAGTCAGCAATCTTTCTGCTAATCTCTGACACAATATTAAATACAACTACAAGTCTCGATACTATGAGACAAATAAACAATGGAAAACGCAAAAATCATAAGAAATGCCCATTACAATAACAAATGCCACAACCACCCCATGCGCCAGAAGGATTTTACCTTTAATAATTTGCAGATAAGAACATGTATTGAAAATAAAGCAACTGAGTTCATACCATGTGTGGTAGAATTGAGAAGAGAGGAAAAATGTTTATTGAAAAAAAAAAAAAAAAAGTAATATGGGTGGTGCCGACACGCTGTTTGCGAAATTAAAAACAATAAGACAGTTAAAAGGCAAATCTACTAAGGAATACATCAGATGGACAGAAAATTCATAAAATAGAACCTTAACATTATACGACTCAAACTCAACACACAAAGTAAAAGTATAGTTTACACAGAAAAAGGTGTGGAAAAAAAGGCGATGAACAAATATTCATATGGTTTGAAGGCCCCATATGACTTTAGTATTTTAACTGTTATTACTGAGAAAGGGGACGAACACCCAAATAACTTGACGTATCATTAAAATTATGAAAAAGTTATAGTTATACCAAACAATTGTAAGGCACATCACAATTATTAATTTAGCTTATACTGCCACGAATATGAAAAATATTCTATTAAATTATGTATCAAATCAGTAACACTTATGATGGATGAAAAAATATGTAATCTGGATGTAAGAGTAAGTGACTTACCAGCTCAGCTTACTCAAAATATTAAAAAAATTCAGGATGAAAGTTCTTTCGACAACTTGTAAAAAATTCATAATACAACAGCATTACAGCAGTAATAATAACCATCATCAGCGAAGATAAAGCTCCAATAACTAACAAAATTATAGAAGTTATAATAGACATTTCTTAAATACTAATAACCCAAACTACAATCATCGTTAAAGTGAAAGAAACTACGGCAACAATTTTTTAAGCCACAAAAGGGGTAACTATAATAAAAATAAAAATTAAAACTGCTGTAACTATTATAACAAAATGATTGTTAAATAATGAAAAGTACAATAAATACAGTTATAATAGAAACTATGCTTTTTGGAACAGTGGACCTTCGAATAAAAATAATACCACCAATACATTCAGTGATAAAATAGATGGTTCTGAGCGGACTTTAAAAGTAAATAAAGAGTACACATGGTAGACTACGAAAGAGACAGCCAAAAGAGAAAATGAGCCATTGGAGTCAGGAAAAGTACGCAATGGAGGTAAATATAGCGAGGTATTGTATAGAATAACGCGCATAAACAACATACTGGCCCTTATTAGGTACAAAAAGCTTTGACTATTACAAAAGGGATGTAAAATCGTGATGATAAATAAGAAAACATGACAGTACCACTATAAGACGTTTTTTTAATCAGCTTTTTGTAAGACTTAAAGTACTTGTCATAAGCACTTTCTGGTATAGTCTTGAGTTCTTCCAGCGATGCAGTCATTTTCTCAATCGTTGTGAATCCTCATTTTTTCATAGGTCTCTTAAGTTTTGGGAATAAAAAAAAAAATAACATGGGGCCAAATCTGGTGGAAATGATGGCTCAAGTATGATTGCGGTGTTTTTTTTGTTAGTTAAAAAATCTGTCACAAGAAAATATGAGTGAACACGGGTATTGTTGTGATGGAATAGCCATAAGTTTTTTTTTCTACGATTCCGAACGTTTTTTTTTTTTGTATTGCTTCTTGCAAGTGGCACAAAACTTTACGATAATGTTTTTTATCGACCGTACGACCGTATAGTGAGAACTTTTGATGCACTACGCCATTATAATTGAAAAAAACAGTAGGTAAAAGTTTGAAATTCAATAGTACTTGGCATACATTTTTTGGTGTTGGTTTAACTGGAATCTTTCATTGAGATGATTGGGCTTTGGTTTTAATATCATCATTGACGTCTGTCAGCTGCTTATAAGCGATGCTTGTGCGAAGATGCTTCAAAACGTTCGAAAAAATGTTATGGCACGAGCCAACCGATTTATAGATTATTTTCTAAAAACAATTTTCTTTACTGCTTAAGCGTTTTTATTCATTGTTGACGTGCTTGGGCGTCGAGAGCAAGACTCATCGTTGGCATTTTACTGGCCATCTTGAGAAAGTTAGTACCGTTTGTAAAAATTTTTTACTCAGGATAGTCTTACCAACTGCTACTGCCAACATTTAAAGTGTTTTGTAGAAACATGCCCATTCGTAATACTTCTACAATAACCGTTGCATATCAATTATACACATATTAAGTTACAATCAAAAATGTTTGTTAATTATAGATTCAATAAATAAGTTATATAAGATCAAATAAAATTTTTGAATAACAATCTAAGTATTATAAAGAATCGTAGGTTGACAATATATTAATAAATAAAGTAGAATTACAATAAAACGTGGAAACAAATCAGTAAAATAATTTGAGTATTGCCCATTAACTACAAGAAGTAGTAAAGCCAAGTCCAATATTTCTAGACACTCAAACAGCTTTCTGTAAAGACAATTTTCAAAGAATGAATTTCCAAAATAAGCTGCCTGATCGTTAAATTCAAATCAAGGGTTATACCAAGCAACTAAAGGGACTCAGGAGACATAATGACGGTATTATTAAGCACAGTATTGGGCGAATTGAGTTCTTGAAGCTTTGTCTGAAAACCTCGAGTGCCAAACCAGATTACCATAGTCTTTACATCATGAATAGATAAGTCATTTCTTATTGCCCATTTTGCAAGTATCCGTAAGCAAGAGCCGGAGAGTACAAGTGTAACAAGTTTTTAGCAGAGAAGATTGATGTTGGCAGTATCAAATGCCATAGCCATATCAATTTAAAGTAAAAGAGTGATCTCTTTTTTATCAGCATGTGCTAGAGTCTCATCAACAATACCAAGAGCCATTTGAGTGCTATGACCCATCCTGAAGCCGATATAGGTTCAGACAAAAGCCAGATCACGTTCGTTAATAAATTCAACGAGTTGTTTGTAGGCTATGTACTCAAGTATTTTCCAAGGGCAGGCTTAACATCACTTTTTTTTTAGTGGCCTTATTAAAGCAGTTTTCCAGGGCCCAGGAAATTTACATGACTGAAAAGATATATCAAATATATTTAATAGAGCAGGCATTAAAACAAGTCAAAACAGTTTTTAAAGTAATTCCATCTGATTCTGTTGCATTAGAGCGAGCTGGTGAAACTGCCTTTATAGTATCAAAGAGAAAGAGGGAGAGAGAGAGAGAGAGAGAGAGAGAGAGAGTGACACGATAACATGAATGCACTGCCTGCACGTGTGTATAATATATTTAATATATATAATATAAGATACGTAGAGAAAAAAAAAAAAACGTGATAAGAAAGGACAAGAAAAATAAAATTAATATTTTTGACTTAGACAAGTCAGAAAAGAAAGAAATAATATAATAGATTAAAACAGACACAGTGACACCAGCGTTAGATACGAAGGCTTAAAAATAGAGGAAGTAACAAAAAAATAAAAGACAGTTAAAGCCAATAACACAAGTACAACACAGAATTTGGATACATAATTTTGACACCCTGCATAAAAAAATCTCAAAGTTATCTAACAGTACCGAAAAAAAAAATTAAAAAAAATTATCGTCAAACACTGGCATAACGGCAAAAGTATAAGAACCAAAAGAAACAAAACATTAAAGATATTTACTAGCAAATAAAACAAAGGGAAAGAAACAGGAAATTAGTTACATTATTACAAAGCAGTGACAAGTGTAAATATGTTAAGTTAAAAGGGTGAAATTAAAGTACGAGGAGTAAACAGCAGATGGTTAGAGAAGCGCGTCAAAACTCAAGCAGAAATCAAGAAACAACGAAACTTACCAAATACAAAAATGCCCGAACTTAACCGACGGGCAATGAGAGATAATGTACAGAAAGAATCTCAAACAAGAAAAGAGTACAGCAGTAGATATTAGAGGTATGGCTTAGTATCTCACAAACGCATTTAAAGTTTTTAAAAGGGGGAGGATTAGCTAAATGGAAAAATTAATGCATTATTAAGCAAATCTATAGATAGTATCCAAGTGAAAGTTAGGCTGTATATCAAGTGCCATAATTTTAAATGACAGTCAGGTATCAGAGTACATACACGGAAATCCAACCCACCAAGGACTGAAAAAAAGTTGGACCACCAGAAAGCACAGGGAATAAACAAAAAATGCCTAAACGGCCAACGAAAGATAAAACGGATTTAGAAAACGATGTAAGCTCTGGAAAAAAAGGGTTATAATACATTAAATGGCGTAAAAGAGCACAAAAATCCTCTGAAGGTAAAATAATTAATGATTTTAAAACATATGAACCAGGAAACTGCCTGTTTAACTGTCTTATTTTTTCTTGCAGTTTACAAATAACAGCACGTGAAACTTCATGATTTACTATGTCATTCTAAGCGGAAAAATGTATACGTTTATCGACGGAAAAAAAGTTAAATCCTGCAGTCTGATGTAGAATATGGAAACAAATGCATATTCATATTTACACAAGAATTAAGGAAAAATGTTTGCATACATTTGCATGGGAAAAAGTGTAAAATTCTTGATACTTACAAAAAACGTTTGAAAATTATATTATTTATATATATATATATATATATATATGTGTGCGCACGCGTGTGTGTGTAATTACATCCATACAAATACTTATATTTTCACCTCAAATACAACCATTTAAAATTGCTTATTGTACTCATAAGTGGGCTAACAATAAGGATCCAAACAAAATACTGACAATAAGGAAGAATCCTATCAACAGCAAAACTCAGAAATAGAACTTCATAACGATTAACAGGAAAAAAGATTCGAAAAGAATCAGAAGTGGTAGATAATAAGAACGGGAGTAAACAAGGATAAACGACTTAAGATAGCAGTAAAAGCTGATACAACAAAGGAAATAGCGTACAAGAGGGAATATATGCCAAGTGCGACTTACCTTAATCCAATAAACCTCCATTATTAATATTGCCATCACTGTTCAACAACCAGGGCTCATGAGAATCAGAAGAAATTATATTAATAATGGCAATGGAAAAATATAATAAAATAGAAAAATGAAAAATTTAATACAATAATAAGAAACATAAATGCATTTAATATGTTTTCTTTAAAGTCTGCTGGCCCTGGTTATTGAAATATTTAAGACAACCCAATCCTAATAAAAATAATAACTTTTATAACGCACATATAAACTATAAGAACAAACAAAAATTAAAATTTACTGCTAAAAAAAGAAAACAATGAATAAAACATACGATCAGTAAATTTTTATTATTTACTTTTTTAACGTGTCATAAAAAAATTCCTAAACAAAAACATTATTTTTTTTTAATCCTCAAAAAATAAGATGAAGTTTCTTATTGGAACCATTCCATTCTATTAATTGTATAAAAAAAAAAAAATACCTTTGCCATTTTTTTTTTTCACAGAAAAACGACCATAAAACACTGATCAAGTATCGTGGCTACAGGTATCATCGCTTTTCGTGACGACTTTAACACAGCAGAAGGGAACGTAGGACACACTTAAAATAAACGCTTGCGGTTGGTAATTCAAAACAAAGAAATATATTTAAGGTAATATATAAAATACACCAATTACTTGTAGGTGTATGCGTGTAAGTGTGGATGTGTGTATACGCTCGTCGAGCGTGAATACTCGACGAGCTCGCAGTGCGAACTCGCGAACTGGGCAGACCTACGTGGGTTACTCGAGGGCTGCTGCCCTTTACAAAGACTACCAGCTAGCAGGTACTTACTTTGGCGCTGTTGCGACCTCGCTGGTGCTGGGATGCTCTCTTGGTGTAGTGCGGCGTCGTAGAGGAGCAACAGCTCAAGTTAGCAAGCGTTTCTGCCGACCAAGATGTAATGCTGCTATTCATGGCTCGTCGCCTTGCTGACCTTCAGCCTGTTGTCAGCCTCTCTCCCAATGCGCTTATAAAAATCAGGTGCACCACATCAACACTCCATCAGGACGACGCGTCCAGGAGAAATGCTGAGAACCGTCAATCCTCACCAAAACAAAGAAAAACAGAAAAACACTTCTCGCGAGAAAATCAAAACAAACGCTTCACGCGGAAAAATATCTTATGGACGCAAGAATGCCCAAGCTAATCTACTCTCTTCACTTTTTCTCTTTTCCTATCTGTACCGCTGACCTAGCCTACTGATGATGGCTCGACGGTATCTTGCTGTCACAAAGGTAACTATATTTTAAAAGGTAAAAAAATGCAATGTTAGAAGCAATAAGTAACATTATTATTAATAACAAAATTATATATTAACACTCAGAACTATAGCTATGGAAGAAACAATCATTGTTTTCTTACTAAAACAAAGAAGCATATTAAGGAAAAATAACAAAAAATAATAAAAAAAGGTAACCAACAATAGAAGAAAAAATTTAACAACAAAATATTTATAAATATACTCACAAGTATATGTGGCCTACTCTAAATCAGTGTAATAAGTAGATTTTACAGGTTGTCACATACGTGAATTAAGAAAAATGTTATTTTCAAGTTACTTTGATTTAAATTATTAAGAAGTGTACTTGTATCGGTAAATTTTTATCAATCGTACACTTAACTTTTATCCATCAATTGCTTAATTCGTAATTAACCCTAATATTTTTTACCTTTTATTAAAATTAAGAGCAAAAATTTAAAAACGGTCGTTTAACTACCAAAATTTTTTGGTCTGCAATCGCAAGGAACAACAATGAATACATAATCGATTATAAAATTTAGAATGAACAGCCATGCAAGGATGTTACTAAAAACCTTAAAAACTTGTTTCTTTACTATAAGACTTATATAAAAGTAAACGGAGAGAAATACTTACAAGTTTTTTTATGGAAAAAACCCGACTCAAAAAAAGTATACCAGTACATTAATCTTACAAATAAAGTGAGATCATTCTATATGACACACCTATGGTGTAGTTTATAAAAATCCACAGTAGTCATAGCACGTACATTGCTTGAATAATTGAGCAAAGCTGATGCTTAAACACCAAACCTTACCATCGCTGAATTATAGCACTACTACGTCAGAAAACATACGCACCAACATAAAAAAGAAAACACAGCTTGATGAAGGATGACGTAAAAGAAGGTCAAGAACTCCAGCATTGTTGAACAGAAGTATTAATAACCTATAAATTTTCCTTTAAAAAAGAGACTGAATCAGAAAAAAATATCCAAAATAGCAATGAGAGAGATAACTTATAAGCTGCCCCCCCCCGCTTTGCCGATGACTCACTGAATTGACCAGCGCAGTGTGTTGACATGTAAGGTAAAGCGGTTTTAGTTAAAAATTTCACATCTATTCTTCTCACTTTTCAGAATGAAAAACTTTTTATTAAACGCGCAAGCCCACAGCCTATCGATACAGTTGTGCACTTCAACACCTAATAATAACACTTTGCTCTGTTTTGTCAAATGATCATGCAACAAATATTTTAAAGAGCATGATAAAAACTCTAATAATTAATAAAACATTTCAATTTTTTTTTTATTGTCAACGATGGGTCAACGCAGAACTTGATTGATGAATATATACATCATATTATATTGAATAGTGATCTCTTTCTGTATTATTTAGGTAGGCTAACCACAATTTCTCCTGCAGCCCTAAACACCCCTCAAATACCTCTCTACAGACGCCCCACAGCCCTAACAAAAAAAAAAAAATTACCACCTTCACGTGGTTAACATTTTTTTATAGCGTCCACATCCCCCACGACCTGTTGGCCAGAGTAACATTTATTATTTTTAGACTGCTCTTGGGATGAACAGAGAAACTTTACTGTTATAAATAATTATAAAAGATTTCTTTACTTATAAATATACAGTGTTGTTTGTTGTGGTCGTTGCCAATAGCTTTGTATAACCACTATTTCTATTTCAACTTTTTCTGTTTCATAATTACTATCATCTATAATTTTTATTAACATTTGATTTTTAGTTTAGCATCATGATTACGCTGCAGACAGTTGTCCCTTGGCTATTAGAGGTTTTTTCAAATATACCAATTCTGTCAAAACATTGCCCTTGCGATTTTGTAGTTCTCATAGCAAATAATAAATCTAAAAAAAATGCATTCGGTACAGAAGAATAGATAACGATGATGAATAACCTGTATTAAAAGTTATTTTAGGTGTATTAAATTTTATTTCTCAGCTTTTTCTAGTAATTATTTTTGTATTCATAATATTCTTCAATAATTTTGTTATTTGGAATCATGTACAATTGAACAAATTCTTATACGTATTTTAAATATACAATAACATCACTTTTATTCTAACTTTTAAGTGAGGTTCATAGGTTGGAAGACCTTTATAAATACTAATAAAAGCTTCTATTACGAAAACTGTTATTAGTATTGTTATAAGGAAATCATTATCTTTGCATGATCCATACAATAGTAAGCTGATCAATTCCTGTTGAATTAATTCAACATTCAATTATTTAGAAAATAAGTGGATTCATTATAAAAATTCAGCATTATGTCATAAATTAAACACTTATCATATGTACCAAATATTTTTGAGCATGTATTATTAGTTTTTTAATATCTGAAAATTTTAATTGATTTAATCTTATGTTCTCTTGTCTCTAAGAATAATTTAAACAAGTCTCTGTATGTTGGACATATTTAAAGTTAATTTTGAAAAAGTTTAAAAAATTTTATAAAATTGATAATGTCATAGTATTAGCTATAAGCATACTTTCATCACTGTTTTAGATGGTGTGGAGTATTTGATAAAAATCTTTCCCTAAAAAGATAAATTTGTTTTTAAAGTATAGTTAGTATTACATATATCACGTCAAGAACTACCTACTATTTCTAGAGCTTTCTTGAAATCATGCAGGACTTGTTTTAAAGTGCTACATTAACTTTATCAATTTTTGATATTGCTTAAGTTAAAAGGTGAACAAAAGATTTAAGGACTGGTCGCTCTATTTAAAATTAATACCGATGCATTACCAGTTCAAGCCATTCATATAGTTTTTTTTTTTTTTTTAAGGAATGAAGTAAATAGTAAGTGTTTTCTGCAAAAAAGTTCATTCTTATCTTTCAGGGTCAGTATGAAAAAAATTGCATTAGTTTTTTTGTATATAGTTTGAAAATTATTCATTCAAATCATTATTGAGCTTAAAATATCTTGTATCATTTATTTTGTGACTTATAAATTTTATTTATGTATAGAAAAGTATGGTTTCTTATTATAAACGAAATCTTGTGTAATATAACTCTTATATTTTTTCCATGTACCATCGCCTTAATGATTTGTAAAATTAAAAATTACAAAAAAACTGACGTATTTAAAAAGAAGCATGGCTGTGCTGGCTTCACTAAAATTTTATCGATTAAAGTATGATGATCGATCGAACCCATATCTTACAACATTTTGTAATTTCTATTATTATAATTACTATTTTTTTTTCAGTAATTAGTAAATGTTACTCTGTGTTTTCATAATTCACTCACTTACTGAAATGATGATTAAAAATTCAAAAATTGCTTAGACTTTAAAAAAGATCTTATATTTAATTTGCCTATTACTGTATTTTTATTACTTTTTTAAATAAAGGTTATTATATCTTTTAATTGTGTCTTCAGTTTTATTTTCTTCAAATATGAATGCTTGCTTATTTCTGAGGTGTACTGCTTAATTTTACACTCTGTGACTCCTACTAGAATAATAAAGCGTACATAAAGTGTTAAGTTTTTGGAAATAAAGTAAAATAAGAAACTGAAAAATCTTCGTTTAAAACAATTTTTGTAATTTATAATTTGCAGCAATCATCGTTTAAATACCTAAATAGTAATAAGTAAGGTAATTAATAAAAAAAAACTTTTCAAAAATGTTGTAAAAACAAAAAGTCGTAATATACTTCTAGGGGGTTAGCACGAAAAGCGCTGAAAGGAAGGGAATTATACTAGTGTATAAATATTTGTACCTTTCTATATTATACAGTGATTTTTAAGGGTTATCTCGCGCACTTTTGTCTACCCCCTCCCTCATCAACGCTCGAAATAAGCTCAAGTTACTGTAATTGATCCGTTATGTTTTGCTTGTTAAGAAAAATAACCTTAATAAATAACGGTAAAATGAGAAAAAATTTTCTGTATAGTAAGAGGGCTTAATGGGAAAACACGACCTTTATTTCTTTAAGTATAACCCCAGTTAGTTGACGGTTGTCAAAAAAAAGCTTAGTACTTCATCTGTACTCCGGAAACTCTAAGATCCGTTATCCAGTGTAAAAAAAATTTGTTCAGGTGGACAATTCTATGAATGGAATAATCCCGGAAAGCTTTTATCAAGATTTAAATGATCTTGTTTGATGATCTATTCATCCCTGCAATACTTACAGCGACAGTGTTAGATTACTGCCTTATTAATTTCTTGTCTGCTTTAAAAAATGAATTAAATTTGTTTCTCTATGTTTCTTATTTTTTGAATTGATTTGTTTCGGTAATCTTCTCACTTATACTAAGCAAATTTATTGACATGTCTTTGAGCAAATCCAAAATTCTCATACATTAGAACTTATTATTATTATTCTATACAAATCAATTATTAAGCTGATTGTGAACTAAAGCTAAAGAAGGTAAAAAAAATTTTTTTGAATAAATTCAATTCTTAGACTGAAAATAAATGATGACTTAATGAAATATCTTATTTACCACCATTAAAATTTTTAAACAGAGTTTAAGAATCTGTGAAGGGGTTTAAATAAATAAACAGGTACACTTGAAGTTTTGATGTGAAACATGTTATGGTGGGCAATGAACAGCTGCAAAAATGCAACGAAAAACCTGGTCCACTTCTTAGTTGCTGTTTACTCCACCACTAGGGCCTCGTTCTCTCTCTCTATATATACACATATACACGCAGTGGAACTTGTACATCTATGTATAAGTATACATGGTACCCAGAACTATATTGTCGTGTATATATAGCTTTTTTTGTGAAGTACGTGTATTATTCGTCTATATTGCTACATGAAAATGTACGTGTACGTACACAATTAAACATCATATGGATACTGTACATATAGCATATACATTACATACGTACACATATATTATTTATGAATATGTATGTATACATTATATATAACGAATGTGTGCATATTTTACATAACATATTTGTATATATTATTTATTTTAAATTACCAAATTTTACTGACTCCGAGAATCGAACCCACATTCTTCGGATTGGTAGTCGGGGACCTTATCAGTTGCGCTACACAGCATGCCGATCTGTTCTCTGTCCTTAGTACTTATGGATACCAACTGAGAAACTTCTGAATGAGAAAATTGAACGATAATTGGACGTTTTTTATGTTGAATATAATTGAGCCCGCTGATTTTAAAAGAAATAGTTATAACTATTTTTAAGTAATCTGATAATGTTCAAATCATGTTTTATAGTTCGTTTTGCTTATATCTTGTAACGGTTTGATATAGAGAATAAATAAAAAAAACCAGTGTGTAGAGTGAAAAGTTTCCTATCAATTAGCATTTTAAATTATTTTTCAACAAGCGAAAAATATTGAGAAAAATAACTTCTAAAATGAAGAGGGCATTTTGGTATTACCTGTAAGAGTAAGTGAGATCGAGAGAGCCAGTGATCGTCTGCTATTGTGATCGCTTGCTTTTTATTTTACTCATATAGGTTAGCCTTTTCTATTATTCTTCTTAATATTTTGCGCTTGTAGAAGACGATGAATTAATATTAGAATAAGTATTATTTTTTTATCAATTTTCAAACATTCCTCCTTTGTAAAAAGGATTACTTTAAAATATAAATATTTGACTAGAATGCAAAGTTTTCCCAGGGTCCTCCATTAATGTTTGTTTTAACCTCATCTTAACCCGCCTTTAGTAAAGAGTCAACAAAATTTCCGCACTTGCGCAACTACGCACAGGTATCCGAAAAGAGACAGAGAGACACAGAAAGTTATACACACGAACGTATTGTTAAATATGTGTGTACCTATATGTAGATAGGTAGCATAGGTACTCTTTTCAGCGTATTATTGTTCTTTCTTGTTCTCGTTGTTTATATCCTAATCAACAAAAAAATTTAAACATAGTTCTATATTGCTTTTTCCTAATGTATAATATTCACTGATAAAAATACATATTCATACATTCGTAAGGTCTTCGCAGGCCTCTCGGGCCGCAAAATAGCCCTAGAAACAATGGCATTTATCCGATGAAAATAACTGATTTTATCACAGACAATTAAATATCGCCGAGTTTAATTACATATTCTTTAATGTTCTACATCTGTCGGGGGTCCTGAGACCCACACCTAGTTTCATTTTATTTTATAAGTTTATTCTATTTTATTTTAGTGAGAAAGTTGCTTTTTCAATTGCTATATTTTTTACTTATGTTTATTTAGATTCTTTGCTGAACTCTAACTAACACAAAAACGTATTTTAACATAAAAAAATATTTCACAAATGCTTTGAAATTGGCACGCAGAGATAAACTATAATTCTTATTTCAGTTTCAATTTTTTGCAGTAATTAAAAACTATTCTTATGTATACGATGATTTTAATTTCAAAGTTTTCATGCACTAACGCTCTCCCGCATACACGTGGCTAGACTAGGCTGAATCCACAGCCACAAACTATTGGTACTGGATTAATCTATGCCTATCCTAAAGAAGTAACGTAGGGTGAGGTCGCCTTTGGGACCCTTGGGGGTCTTTAGAACAGCTTGACTAGAACAGCTACTAGTGCCTTGACTATTTGGAGGTGCGTCATCACAACGCTATAAGCGGTTGAGCACTGAAGATCCAAGTTGATACTAGTTCGTTGTGATAATACGCAACGAGCATACTCACACTGATGCTAACAATCTTGGCTTTCGTACCCTATTCTCTTACTTTAAGCGTTTGCGTGTCGTCATAAGTACCGATGCATAAGAGAGTTTCAGGTTTGGGTAGGCAGCGCATGTCTACGTCCCAGGCTTGCTGATAAAGGATATGCACATTATATGTTTCGCACCAACTCTTTAATACTCGGTGTATTCAATGTATTTTTTATTCATTATTTTTAGGAAAAGTAAAAGGAAATGAGAAAAAGAGTATAAATAGGAATAAAAAGTGTACATTAAAAATTTCTAGATGATAAATAATGCCCCTTACACGACTAAAAGTTGCTTTTTAGCGTCTGCTTGTGTAAAGGAAGATATGGGAGTGGTCACTGAATATTGAACCAGATAAAAAAATTTAGTAATAAGATTAATTTTTTCTTATTTTAATAAGCTGCTAGAAAGGGTTAGGGACATAGGTGTAAATAAATCCTTGGAAATCACTGAATAAAATATGATAGTGGGGCTTCATCCCTTGCGTTTTACAGCAAGTAGTAGTGTTACTGTCTTATATGGGAACCTTTTCTGTATGGTAGAGTTTAAAAATGTTTATCTCATCAAAATTAATATTATGCTCCAATTCAATGCTACGTTTGGATGGTAAAGATCTTTTTTTTAATGTCTCTTTTGTGTTTCGCCATTCTTAATTTTAGAACTTCCAATGCCTGACTGAATAAGTAATATGAGTACTAAAAATTTTCACACTCCTGTTCATACCTGAATCTTCTCTTCCACTATTTAGTGCATCGTAATTAGGTATTATTTACACACTAGTTGATTTTTTCATTAAAATAACCAGAACTCGATTCCATAATGACAATTTAAATTTGATTAATGAATTTTTACTAGCTAGTTGCTATCCTTAAAAATTGATTGATTAATTCGTCGCAGTAGAAATGATGATGATAACAAATTAATTTTATTATTGCTTTATTTTCCTCACTTGCGCAATCACATTAAATATTACTGTAGAAAGCTTTACATTGGTCTCATATACAGCTTAAATAATAAGGTGAATTTTACTTATATATATTATTTTCTTTTTCTCGTGGAAAGGATTTATCTAAACCATTTAATAAAAAAAATGTCGTTTACCACATATCATTTGCAAATTACAACTGCTGTTGTGTCGGTCAAACATTAAAAGCTTTAAAATTAAGAATGGCAGAACATAAAAGAGGCATAAAGAAAAGAAAGATAGATCCATACTATCACAACATAGCATTCAATTTGCGTATAACTTCAATTTTAATAAGATAAAAATTTTAGACGTGCAACAAAATTACAGAAAACTCTTTTTTCGAAACGTTGAATATACCTTACTTTGATAATAATATTAAGAGACACCAAGATCCAGAGATATTGAAAAATTGTCATAAGTCTTTCGAAAATTCAATTAGGGAAGACGACTAATTTGAGATACAAGATCTGGAAAGCCTCTTTTATTTATAGTAGTAGGAACACATTTCTTTTTTATATGCTACTTACATGGAACTGATTGCGATTCTTATTTGATTATAGTGCATACGTGTACAGTTGCGTTTATTGTATATTAAAAAAATTTGTATTGTAAAGAATATTTTTCATTACTTATTGCTTTTTGTACCTCGTGAGAGATGAGACGTTGTCCAAACAGACGCAATGTTGTTTTTGTTTTTGAATAAATACAAAAATATGACAGAACCACCATTGGACGTTGTTTTCAATCATGATGGATATGCTAAAGAAGGCTTCAAAAAAATATCAATATCAGTACCACTTTTTTTAATATAGGATAGTACTATGTGCAAGTAAATGTACGTCTGTCTGAAAAATTAGATTATTCACATGTAAACAAATTTAAAGAGTACAAGGTGCAATGAAAATAAAATAATTTATACATAAAACCTTGTGTGTGCAAACTAACCAAAAAAAAAACAATAAAAATAATGTTAAACTTGACTTGATGATACTATGAAAAAAATAATTATAAAATTGAACAAACAGTTATTTATTCTTTTTTAGTTTTACATATAGAAGAATCGATTAATGTTTTCAAAAGCTTCAATAAATACGTTTTTTCTAATTGAAAAACAAAATTTGTAATTAAATGAATAATTTTATAGTGCTTGGAATAAAATTATTTCTTTAAAATAAATCATTTACTACGCGTTAGACAGATATTTCAATTAACAATAAGTTACAAACTGTAACATAAATAGAGTACAAGGTAACTTCCTGTTAAAAAATGCTTGTGGCTAAGTGGATACGATGCTTGGGGTGCATGTAAGAGGGCGCGAGTTTGAATCTTATAAAAAGTGTTTTATTATCTAGTTTCATCGACACGCAGGTATTTATCGCTCACATTAATATTTTCCTATTAATGATATAATTTTTTTTTCTTATTGTAAACAACATATGACCAGGTGTCAACTAAAAAATCGTCGAAAATTTGAATGTAGCAATTAGAAAGTGGTGCTACAAATTTCAGATTTCCTACCAGGTGTTTTAAATCCTGGGCTACGGTTCTAAATATGTTTGAAGAAAATAGTTTTAGATGTATTTAACCATTTATAAATTATGCAAGATGTCAATTAGATCTTCATGGGAACGAATAATGTGATCTAAGGTAGCCTCAGTTCTTCTAAGGTAAGCTGATAAATGAATCAGATATCTGTCGAGAGTGAAATCTTGTCCTGAAGTCAATATATAAGCAACTTGTTTTAGAATATGCTTATGACGTTTCGTAGTGGTATATAGTTCTCTGAATGCAGCTGCAAAAATATGGCTATTCTATTTATACAATTTAGTATACTATTTTTATCAGTATGTAGATTGTTGATGTAAGTGATCATAACGTTGATATTGTCTTCTGTGACTAAGCCAAAAACTCCTTTAGCAATGCTTCCAATCATTCCAAAAGGTGTCAGTCTTTTTGTTCGTGTGCTGGGTAGTGGAATAATGTTATCTACTGCATCGGTTTTCACAGTATTAACTATGTTAAATAGTGTTGATTTAAGGTTTGTCCATCGCATTATCTTTAATTTCAAGAGGTTCATTTCCATAGAGTGGTTACAATTAGGATAACCAAACTGTGCAATACAATATAGAAAAGTTTTATTTAATTCTTATTAGGTGTTTGTTCGTATATGAATTTATTCACATCCAGCCACATCGCAATCTTTCAATCAGCTCTCTTAATTTTTGTTATACCGATTTATTTGTAGTGTATTCCAGGATTTGTTTTAAGCGGTTCTATGCTATAGTTGCCATGATTAGCATAGTTTAAATTTGCACGACCCTCAAGCACTATTCTCGTTAAGGTAGCCAATGCAATCCGCATTCTTGTGCTTTTTTCTTTTTGTGGAAGACATGTAAAATACATTTCTTACAAGGATATTATTATTGGGAAACTAGTTTTAATTCATCCGTGTTTTTTCGTATGATTTTACCATTAGTTTTTTCAAGTAAAACATTATTTCTCTCTAAAACTATTTTAATCTTTAGGCTGTTTGGTTCATTATAAAAGCGATCAAATTTATGGGAACGCACTTCTTTCTTTACCCAAACGTAATTTCTTGGCTTAACATTAAGAGGCTTCAATTTTTTACCATATCTTGTTTTTGCTTGTATTTTTCTCTTTATTTGTTGATTTCCTGACGCGATTTGCATTTCTTGAAGTTGCTTAATGAGATCTTGTAAATATAATGAATAGAATCGTAACCTTCCATCTTTAGGTATCTTCGAGGGCAACCTTGCTACTGTTCCAAATACTAGTTCATAGTGCTTGAAATTTGTTGTTTCATGTACACTTGTGTTATACGTAAAAGCTAAAAATTTTGCTAAGTTGTCCCAGTCATCGCAAGTTTTAGAATAAGTTCTTATAAAATCGGCTAGGGCAGCATGATTTTGCTCTAGAGATTCGTTGGTTTGAGGATAATATGTTGATGTAGTAAGATGATTGGTCTTTAGGGTTTTCATGAATTTTTCTAATAAAATAGACATAAATTTGGCATGTCCATCTGATACAATTGCTCTAGGTGCACCGTAAACTAATATAAGATTATGTACGAGTGCATTGGCCATTATGCTTGATCTTAGGTCAGGTACAGGGACTAATATAATGTACTTGGTTGGATTACACTGTATGGTCAGCAAATAGAAGTTACCATTTGGTGTTATTTTTAATTTATCGACGGTCTTAATGGAATTTTTATTAAAAGCGTCAATAGGTGTATCTGTAAGCACTAAGGGTTCTTTTGTTTTTATTTTTTCAATTTTTTTCTCTCGATATTTGCTGCATTTACGAACATAATTAAGAATATCATTTCTCATTACAAGCAAATAAAATCGTTTCTTTTATTCCGAAAAGTTTGGCTTCTTTCCTTATGTTCTTCATCAGGGCCATCATGAAAATGCTGTACGTCTTGATAAATTTGCAATTTTTTCATTTAATGTACAATGATCATCATTATTGAAATCAGGTATCTATTTTGATTGATATGTTCTGAATTTCATGATCTGGCTTATCTCTATCAGAAAATCTAGTTACTGATAAAAAAATCCGCATCGGCTTGCTCTGGTTAACTATCGTTGTTAGACTTGTCTAAATATTCTTGAAGACTTTGTTTTAACTTTTTTGTTAGCTTCTGTATTTATTGATAAGGAACTTTATCAATACTGTTGGTCGTAGTTTCACGTTGGTCTTTAAAAACGTCGTCGTTTGAACCTTCACTTAGTAAAATGGGTGTAACGGAGATTTTAGTACTTCTTGCGTCTAATTTAAAGTCAGTATCTCTATTTAAGTCTTCTTTCCTTTCGGTTAATTCTTGTTGTAATCCACTTCGTCTAGGGTCATTTACTGGTTGTTGTGTATCTTCTCCTGACGATTCTTCAGTACCACTTGGGTCATTTTTAGAAAACATCCTTGTCCTTGATGATGCACCAAAGTTAATTATATCTGTGACTGGTAATTATGGCATTTCCTCATTTGCGGAACTACTATATTTTGTTGCGGTGGATTCTGTATTCGTTTTGCCAACGTGTGATGTTGAGGCTACTAATTTCGAAAAATTTACTTTTAACAAGTAGAACCTTTTGATGTATTTTTAGTAACATTTTTTAATATACTCGATCGAGATGTAGACGATGTCTGTGGTTGTGAAAATGTCTTTGTTTGAGTCCTTTCAGCTATCAGACTATGACATAACTGTGGTCTTTCCATGTTTGTTTGTAAGCCAAGGGGTCGTCTAGATTTCCTGGCCAATTAAGGTACATTTGCTTCTGATTTAATCATGCTTTTATGTTTGATCGTCGTTTAGTTGGGTGTTTTTACGATTCCTTTTCTTTTATTTTGTAATTCTGTTTCCTTATTTCCTCTATTTATTCTTGACTCATCATCGTAACTTTTAGTAATGGTAATCCATTGTTTATATTGTTCTCCGCATAAAGAAGTGGTCCTACTGGGTTTCTAGATAGTGCATCAGCATTGGTATCGAGCGTTCCCGGCTTGTATTTAAAAGTTTATTCCCTAGTCTTTCCTTTTATGCATTCAATTTAATGGCTCATGATCGGCTACGAGAACTAATTTATCCCTAAATAAATACGAACGAAATTGATGTATTGCGTATAGTGCAGCTAAGCATTCCTTTTAATCTGTAGAATAATTTATTACGGCTTCATTAAGAGTTCTTGAAAGATAGGCGACAGGACGGTCAAACCTATCTTTTTTTGACTTAATACCACTCCAATAGCGTAGGCAGATGCATCTGTTGTTAACTTAAATGATTTACTAAAGTCAGGAAATTGTTAAATAGCCCCTTGACATAGATGGACTTTTAGTATTTAAAAACTCTTTTTTTGCACTTTAATCCATTTCATCTTTTCTTCTTTTTTTATAAGTCTGATAAGGGCTTAGCTATTTTTTTAAAATCCTTAATAAAGCGTCTGTACTATTCTGCTAGTCCTAAAAATTGTCTTATATTTTTCACAGTTTTTGGTTAGGAAAATTCTTTAATGGCCTGTATTTTTTTTGGGGTTTGGTTCAACTCCTTATTGACTTACTATATGCCCAAGAAATATTACTTCTCTCGCAAAAATTCAACTTTATCTGGTTAGAGTACCATATTCGCTGATCTTAACTGGTTGAAAAATAACCTACTTTTACGACTATGATCTACTTGATGTTTTGCGTAAATAATAAAATTATCTGAATACACTCATATTTTAACATTTGATAAACCTCTTAATATGAGATCCATTAGTCGTTAGAACGTGGCAGGTGCATTTACAAACTTTCGAGCATCTGTCTGTACTGATAATGTTCATGGGGTATCGTAAATAATGTTTTATACTTATTATGTTTAGTTATAGAATTTGTTAAAATCTACTTGCTAAATCAAAAACTGAAAATCATACGGATCCTTTTAACTGGTCCATAATATCTGCCATTTTGGGTAATGGATATGCATTACCCATAGTCTTTTAATTGAGTTCTCGGAAATCAATCGTTACCCTCTATCTTGGATTTCCATAGCTATCAGGTTTTTGAGGAACGATCCAGAGAGGTGAATTATACGGCAATGACGAGGGCTTAATTATTTTATCATTAGATTTTTTTGCAACGTGTTCTTATTAAACCTTTTTATGTACCAATGGTTGACGTTATTGCTTAGTGTTAATAGGTATATTATTTTCCATCAGGATTTTATGTGTAACAAAATTAGTACAGGGTAATGGGTCTTATGGCAACAAAAAGATTTCTGAAAATTCGGAGATTAATTTATAAATTTGGTCTCGTTGTTCCAGGTTTAAGTGATCAGTACGCACAAGTCTTTTCAGGTCTCTTATTCTATCTTGTGTATTTAAGATAACTGGTCTCTCATATTTGCTACTGGTGTTAAGGTCAAATTTAGGTGCAATATATTCAAAGGGTATAATTTCTCTTGGATCTGTTTCAATCGTAATATCATCTTCATTAGTGTTTATCGCCATGATATAACATTGACTGTTTTTAGCTTTTACTGTTCCTTCTTCTAAATATACGTCATCACTTCCTACATCGACTCGTGGTAAGTATCCTTCAGTTAAATTAGTATTAATTAAATTAATCTTTACAACTGAACGTGTTTTAGCCTCAATCGTATATTCAGTTGGTTTATTAGTATTTTCTTGTTCCTTATCAATGCCAAGTTGGTCTACACTAAAAGTATTTTTACTCTGTCTAATTTCATGAATTAAAAGTGTATCTTGTTCGTTTAATTTATTATTTTTACTAGACATTCCACTTTCATCAGTTTTATTATCAGTGGACTTCATTAAATTATTGCCCCTTTCTGATAAAATCAATTTGTCAAATTTATTTTGAACATCAATATCAGCTTTTATGTCTCCAACTTTTTGTATTCAAATATATTTGACCTTTCGATCGGGCCTACGAAATATTTGTCATAAAATTTTTGTTGGTCAATTTTATCTCTAAGGCGCTCTGTCTTTTTGTTAATATTAAGAAGGGTATCTAAAATTTGACTTTTCTGTGCTTGTTTTCTAAGTTTTTCTACTTTTTGTTCTGTTTTATTCCTTTCCGATCGCTCTATTTCTTCAAGAGTTTAAAAAAAAAAAGAAATGGGGTCCATTACGTCACTATCTAAAGCTATAGCATCATGATAATACCACAGTGAGGCTCGTCATCCTTTACAAAAGTTTCAACCCACTAAATCATCATCTTCGATCGGAAAATTGTTAGGGATCACATAAAAAATTGTTGGTTTTCCTTGTACGGTTATACACGTTCCTTCTTTAGTTAAAACTGGGTGGGGTGTAATTCTGGTAAGATTAATAATTTTGCTAGTCTCCACGTGAATATGGGTGCAACTAATCTAATTTAATCAGGTTTGTGGCGGCACTATTATCGAACATGCGTTTCATAATGCAATTTTTTCCATCTGAGATTAACAACCTTATGCTTGTAGGCTCGTCGTCTATGCCAAGTCCCTGGCACGTTGTGATGTAAACGATTTCGATTATGTTGCTATGTTCATTACTTGCGCTGAAACATTTGATGTAGGGATTCAATTCTGTCTTTAAGGGCTTACCTCTGAGCGACGGTTGAGGTGAGCCTCCTGAGCGTTTAAAAGACGAGGCAATCGGTTATCTCCTGGTTGATACCAATTTTGAAATTTCTGATTCTGGTAATTAGGATTGAAACTTCGTTGGTTATACTAGTTATAGTTATAAGCTATTATTTCGTGGATATCTATTTTAATCCTGACCTCTGCCTCGGTATCCTTGATTATTCCTAGGATTAAAATAAGCACTTCTTTAAGTGTAATATTTGTTAGGATTTTCGTTACTATATCGTCCAAGATTGGTCTGAAAATAATTAGAGTTTCATGACTGTTTTGGAAAGTTGCGATCCCTCCTCTAATTCTGATAATTTTCATGGTCATTCTTTCCAGTACTATATTGTTGATATTGTCTATTATTATTTTGATAATTATTATACTGCCTACTAGCGCAATGATTCTGATTGTTGATCTGTTGTTCGTTAACTTGTGCTATTAGATAAGATGAGAATGGCTGATCAGGATATCTAGTCTGCTGTTGATATGGATTATTTAAATTATTTCTAAAATCACTACGAGGTAGTCCTTGTTATCGTTTATCCGGGATTATACCCGCTTTCATTTGGCTCTCCAATCTTAACGCATAATCAAAGGCGTCGGCTAATGAAGCAAGATCTTTCGTATCCACCTGTTTTCTTCTCATAGGTGCTAGTCCTTTTATGAACTTGTCTAATGTCATGTCTTTTGTAAGGGTTATTATATTCGCGTTATATATATTGCCCTTATGTTCTATCAAGGCCTTTTTAGCACCTCTTTTTTCATTAACCGATTGACCTTGTCGTTGGTCACTTTCTGCAACTGAGTTTGATAATAAGCAACGGTTTTTACTGTCGCATATTAGTTTTTAAATGTTTCATGAATTCCTCGAGATTTTCAAAATCTTGGTCACTTATGCTTATGCTTGCGGCACCTCGTAGATTCTGCAATATTGCTCTTTTACAGAAATCTTTTTGATCATCTGTGACCCAGCTTTCTTCGTTTCTAACATCTTGCATACAATCCTTCAAAGAGATATTTTTTCCTTTGAATATAGGGATGGATTTAATCGCACGCCAAAATAAGAAAATGGGATTGAGAGACTTCGTCAGCGCTTCGGCTACTGTCATATCGGTGTCATCGTTTTTTTGACCATTTTCTTAGTGGTATTATTTGCTTTATGTGCTTTTTTTTCTTTTTACTTATTTCTATCCTATATTTTATAACTCTGTGTGATACAAAAATAGTGACGTCGATCGCTACCATCAAATTAAATTCACAAATCCTGCCAATTTTCTCCCTCTAAGTATCTCTTTCCTTAAGCGTACGAGCCTAACGTCGTAGTTGTGTCAACGAACATATTTTCTTCAATCTTGTTTTTACAGATTCCAGACCTAAATTACACTTTTTTTACTTGCTTAATATTTAACTTGTTAACTTATTTTTTTTTTTTTTTCACATTTATACGACAAAATTCAATTATCTTTGTACAATAATTTATTGAAATGTACAGATCTTTTGGTAGAACAGTCAAAACTATATCTTCTGTTATTTGTGCTTTCAGCTGTTTTTGTAGTTGTTGAAACTTATATGACTCTTCAATAAAAATTTTAGCCGTGTTTGGTTTTTTTATCAAGTTTTTAGGTTTTGTCTCCATGTATTTCCATTTCCATTTCATTTTAATTTGTAGGGCTTTTAGGAATGCCCATCGTTTAAATCATTGCTCGTAAAAGTCTTATGATATTAAAAAAATTAATATCTACTTTTTTTACTGCAAAAATAATTATATTCAGAAATAAATCATAACAGAAAATGTTAGAGTTTTTTAAACATTTTTATTTGATTATTACTTTAAAAAATAAATGACTATGCTGGGTTTAACTTAATGTATGAACCAGTCAATAAACTAATAAATCGAACTTGTAGCTTAACAAAGAATATTTTATTGATTATTGTTAAATAGTGACAGATAAGTATTTGCTACGTAAAGTATATGCTTTTTTTATTTTCAAAGTGATTTTGTTTTGACAGTGCTGTGCAAGTATTTAGTAAAGCCACACTTTGTTTTTTGATAATGAACAAGCTAATATCTAAGTATGATATTCGTCTCTATATCTCCAAGAAACTGACGATACCAATTACTTTTAGATAATACTCGTTACAACAACATATTAAAAAAAGATAGATACATACTTGTTTTTCTTTAATTGTAGGTAACACGAAGTCATTTATGGTTCAATTTTCCTAAACAAATTGATGAAAAAGCATATTTTTTACTGTTGAGGAGATCTATCATTATCAATTTCGCAGATATTTAGGTGACAATTTTAAGTAAAGATATGAATGTGTTTTAGTTAATCTTTGATCACATATAATTATAAATATGCGTTCGTAAATTAAAATAAAATTTTTACTATTTACTTGCGTCAAGTTTCATAAATGTTTCACGTAAAATAAACTAAATAAACATATTAAAATTCTTATTTTATAGTATTGTTGTGGCATCTAGATGTGTTAATTTCATGAATTTGTTTTTCGCTGTAAATAACGTAAGAACTTTTAAAACTGTTGCTCTTTGATAAAATGCACAAAAATACAACTAAAAAAGATAAAGATGAAATGAACAATCTTATCTATATAACTCCAACGACTCTAGAAAATGTTATCATAAAACATTATTCATACATTTTTCGTTTACAACGTATTTATAACAGGTCGTACCCAAATTCCATAGACGAATTTTTCGATTTCTGGACCTCCCATTGCCCGTATAAACTTTGTTTGTATAAAGTTGAACCTCCCCTTCCTAAATTTACGTTGACTCACTTTTTTTCTACATTTTTAAAGGAAAATTTTAAATAATATATGTACAATCTAGTTACGGCTTAATATTGAATTGATATGTTTTTATTATGTTGCAATGACAATTTTTAAAAATGGAGCGTAACATAAAATAAAGCAACGTTGGTCGTGATGAGTATAAATATAAATATATGTATATTTAGAAATTTGGTCGAAAAATTCCGTAATCAACAAAAATCATAGTGGAATTTCAAAAAAAGCGGCTTCAAATAAATTAAAAAAATTTTGTACGTTAACTACAAAGTCAAAATAATTTAAAAGCTTATATTTCAGAATAAAGAAAAGTTTTTTGTCATACATAAACTTATTGCCTAGACCCCTCCCCCAGCTGAAACATTCGTATGATTTAATCTAACCCCTCTCCCCCTTCAACTGTCCACGGCATTTGGGCACGACCCCTTAACTAACTTGATAAGGTTTTAACTCAAGAAAGTGTCGTGTCAATAACATAGAGCATCCACTATCCCCCTACTTTATATGTATCCTTCTGTATTATATACTTTTAAAACAAGATCTATCCACCTCTCCCATCCTCCGCTGCCGTCTGGTGACCCCCTAATGATCCCCCGAAGAAAAGGCAAAGTTTGATTGATATCTCTCTTATTTTAATGTCAGTAAATTAATTAATTTTTTCATTACATTGATTACTTCATTTACGCTATAGTAAGTATAAAATTTCTGTTGCATTAGTTTTTTTATTTTATTATTTTCTATAAACGCTGAGTTTTAAGAACTGCTATGCAATCTGACAACGAAATATGATCATACATATTTATGAAAATTTAAGTATTAAAAAAAAACCAAGTTAGTAACCACTAGTATGAGAAGCTTTATAAAATCATGAAAAGACAGAGAACCCCCATACCTAATTTTAAGAAAGAAATACAACATGCTTTTTACTCATTATGATTTTCGTTAGTGATTATAGTATTTTAATCGCTATATTTTACAATTATTTTTGTTTTTCTTGAAAAACCTGAGTGTTTTTAACATTTCTTTTTATGTATACATGTAACCAACATGATGGCTCAGTTGCGATACAGTTGCAGTCCCGTCGGTCACCGAGGTTGAGTAGCATTTGACGCAGTGAGTACTTGGATGGGTGACCGTTCAAGTCTTGCCGGTTTGCCTCTGCTGTTTGCTCCGTGGGTTAATTAACTATTTCTCTATCTCTTTGACATCGTGAGTGGGAAGTGTGCCAAATTTCTGGCCGTTGTCTAAGTCTGCAGCTTAGACACCAGGTCAGAAATGAGGCAGATACACCGCGCTGTTCTGGATCAGGTTTTTCCTACGGGAGAGTTCGCGGGATTTTCCGGATCCACATGACAATTGTCATAGCCAAATGCAGAGCAGTTGTTAGGGCCTTCTCTCTTCCAATTCCATTCCAATTCCTTCCCAATCTCAAGTGCTAAGTGCATCTACCAGAAAGCCGGTCGTAAAGCACTATAATAAAAAAAAATAAAAAAATGTATACGTATTGAGAAAGCAACTTTGTAATACGAAATGATCATTATTATTTAGAACTACAATTTTCGTTGGGTAATATTTTCAGTGCAGCATCTTTTAATTTAGTCGTTTTAAAGTGTTCTTTTTGATACGCTCATAAAGTTGTCACTAAAATGAACTGATTTTTCTCAATAAAGTAAAAGATTGATGTAGAGTAAAAAAAAAAAAAAGAATAGTTTTATTAAATCATAATTTTAACTTATGATTTTCACTTCAAGTATAACATTGTCACATATTAACATATCGTGTAGTATACGACTATTTGACAATGTTGTCATAATCCATGTCATTTATTTTGATTTATCACTTTTTCCTTTTTAATACGCGTATCTCTCATCAATTAAAAACTTTTTTTCAGTGTTTTGTACTTCGAAAATATTTTTACGTTCAATTAACAAAAATATCTCTTTTTTAATTTCATATTTCGATACGCATATGTATTATTGTCCATCGGAAAAATGCTTTAAAATGAAATAGAATTTTTTTTGACTAAAATTCCTAATAAAAAAAATTTTTTCATATAAACGAGTTAAAAACAACATAACTTAAATTAAAGTACCATTGTCAAGATATGATTAAGTACTATCGTCAAGATAAGATTTTTAAATAATAACTATCTCTTCATTTGTCATTCAATTTATGTGTGAGTTAACATAATGTACCTGTTCATTCGCAGAATTTCTTTGTTTCAGTAAATAAGTAGATATGTTAGGCTCTTAATATTTACATATTAAGCTTGAATTTCAGCTGATGAAGTTGGCCGGTGAAGCTGGCCACTAGCATACATAAGTATATAAATTTTGGATGGCTTCGTTTGGTTTACGAAACTCAATATGGTTTATTCAAACCTTTATGGTTGTTTCATTAAAACCAACGATTACATATTTAGTAAAAAGAAATATGTTAAGTTGTTATTTACTTTCTAATTAACGACGTTTCTTTTGAATTTTATGAGAAATCTAATGTGGTAAGTGATTTACTAACTAACAAATTAGAACTCAGAATCTATATTTTCATATGACTCGATTTACACTAACTGGGTTATCCAAAGTATTGTTCCATTATTAACTTTGAGATAACACAAGCTTTCTATGCCTACAATTTTACTCGTAACAATTCACGTTTTTGACTGCTCGTTGAAATCAGGCAGATTTCCGTCAGCTTAGAAGAAGGTACTGATCGTATTGCTTTCTAAATAATGCCTCTCCACTGATCTCAGCCACTTTCATCCTATTAGCACCCTGCGCGTTATATCCAAGCTGCTTGAGTTTGTGGCACTTGAGCAAATGTTGGCTTTTGTGAAATCTACTGCAACGCTCTGTCCTCACTAGTCTGACTTTCGTAGATACTATACTGCACGCACACTGTCTTAATAAATGTTGTCAATGGCATAAAAATGACATTAGATGAGGGCAAAGTTACGTTGCTATTAAGAGTGGATTTCCAACGAGCTTTCGATGAAGTTTATATCGAGCTTTTAATACGTGAGTTTTGATCGTTGGATTTTTTGAAGACGACTGGTGCATGGTTCAAGTCATTTCTTACTGGAAGGTCTCAGATTTTTCAGTTATCAGATGTGCCTATTTCGGTCCGGCTTGATCGTATGGTCAGAGTGTTTTTAGGACAGCTTATGGGAACCGCTCTTAGTCTCTTTGTTTATCAATGACTTGAAATCATCTTTGGTGTAGTGCAACTATTACTTATATGCTGATGATTTTATTTTGAAATACTCATAATCTGTGCACCAGATTAAAAATGTCGTGCAGGTAGTTGACTCTGATAAAAATCGTGTTTTACATTGAGCTCTCAGTAACTGCCTTACGGCAAACAGCAAGAAAACCCTGGAAGTTTAGTTTGGCTTGCCTGGTAATATGGTAACTGTTGGCAGTTTCTCTAATCGGGCCCCGATTCTTAATAAAGTGCGTAAAGAACTTGCTGAATCTTGAAAGCTGCTTGGGACAATCCTTGACAGCACTCTTTCTTGGGAACCTTTTGCAATTGAGACTTCTCGGAAGAGCTACGTGAGCCTTTCAAGTCTGTGAAGCTGCTGGAATTCCCTTTCACTATCGATTCACAAAACACTGGTTAGCACATTGATTTTCCCGTACTTCAATTACTATTTTGGAATTGCGTTGGACATCTCCGATTATGCTGTGTACTAAATTCTGACGTTATGCCTACTCGTTTCTGTTCTTAGACGTGGTCAGCTCTTGTACTTAGCCAATCGTTTAGTGCTTAGACCTGCGGATGAATACGGCGTTCTTCGTCACTTTGAGTTTGACCTAAGACTATCGCACGCACTTTATCTTATTAGAGTGCATTTTGCATTGATGTTCCACGTATTAAGAAGAATTTGCTGCACAAATTGCGCTAAAGCTTAGATATGCCGAGTTTTATTGGAGGGCTCCATAAGCATTTTTTTGGATTATTTTTCATAAATGGTTGGGTTTGGACTTGTAAGCGAAGTAATATAGCTATTTAATGCAATCTATTCTATTTTTATTTTTGTAAATTCTTATTAGCACCGTTGTTATCGTTATTATTGTCAGTTATTCACTTTGTTTTATTTTTAATTATACGGATTATTTTCAAACCAACTCAAACTCAAAGTCTTTTTCTTGTGTGGTTAATCGAACCATTTATTTTTTGTGAAATTTTACCTGTGGGCGTTAGCGGCTTATCGAATTAAGTTGATACATATAATCAGATGATAGATCAATCATAGCCCTCATTGATGCTAAACTATTGATGGAACTAAAATTATCTGGAAATGACATGTACATAAAATAATAAGGAACTTGAAAGTGCGTTGGTAATAATACAAAGTGTAAGGGAGTTGTCTTAAACATAATGGAATATATAAGTAAGCCAGGACAATAAGAGACTAGTAAGTAAAGTCACGTAAAAAGTAATGTTTGACTTCAGTGATTTTTTTGGTTGTCACAAAGTGTCAAGTGTAAGGAAAAAATTTACTTGGACAAATGGTTGCTTGGTTGAATTGTCACTCTGGCGAATGTTCACTTAGGAAAATAAATTTGGTTTGGGTGAATAGTTGGCAATTTCACTAGAATAAAACGGATTTAAATAATCTCCTAATTTTTTAAGTACTCTGAATAGTTATTCTAGTTCAAAAAATGTAATGCGACTTTCAGAAGTTCGTTTTTTAACTTTTTTTTCTGCAACTCCTTAGTTAAAGGTGGAACCATTTTTTTGTTAAATGGATATTTTTATAGTCGTGCTACTTAGTAAAAAGTATATTTAATTACGGTGAAAAAATTGAATGTGATCCATTGCATACATATTCTACGTTTACATGGAACCTTAGTTTTTTTTTTAGTTCAAGTTTTAAGCTAAATTACCGAGAAAAAAAAACATTTATATACTCTTTGTACAACAGCCCATCAATTTTCTGTTTTTTTTTTTCCTTTAAATTCTGTTTTCATTAATGACATAAGAACTTTACTGATACAATTTTAAATTCTCCAATGGAAAAAATTTAACTATACCTTCAAATAGCTCTTGAAGCTTAATACTCTTTATCTTATAATAAAACTATCTAGTTTACTTTTCTAAGAGTTTAGCTAGGTTGCACATTCATGGTTGCCCATTCTTTTCCTTATTGCTGTTAATGTCATTAATATCTTATTTAAATACAATAAAATATTTGATGTTTGATGATTGGAAAGTGATTTAACGCCTATTAATAAATAATTTAGCCTTCAAAAAATTTACATGAATCTATCACTAGTATAACAAACAATTTTTGAAACATATGATACATACATATTAAATTTGCAACATAAAAAGTTTATTCCATCAACCATGATATTAAAAAAAGTAACAAAATTATTAGACGTAAACAGAAAGATTGATAAGCGTAGAAACCACTAGTATCTTACGTACAAGACTGGGACATGTAAAGTCAATTTTTTGTTCACTACTAAATAATTTTGTTTACGTGACTCATCTTTTTGTTTCAGAAAAGTAAAAGAAGCTTACTATTAAGGTCTGTTTATTTATAGAGTATTTTTTACAATGGCTTATTTTTGACACATGTAAAGAGACTTCAAATAATGAAAATTTAAAAAATTTCTAAAATAGTAAAAATAGTTCTTAAAATATGTTAAGAATAGTAAAAAAAATTTGGAATATTTTTACGGAGCCATAATTTTACTGACTGAAATCATTTCATTCACTTGCAACTTTTCTTGGTTACTTTTACAATCACTTAAAAACTTCTACTTCGAAAAAAAAAAATTTATCTAATACTCATAAATTTAACTTTCTTTTTGTAAGTATGACGTGCCTATAAGACACTTTAAATATGATTAAAGTAAGCTTGTCTTTTTAAATAACTTTTCAGTTTCAACTTAAAACATCTTGGTATACTAATATCTAGTTATTTTTAATGAACAACGTTCTTCTATTAGTTAATATACACTAGTTGTAAGTGGGTGAAATATCTCTATCTGATAACTTTTTTATGAAAAATGGTTAAATATCAGTTCTAAAAGCTACTTTGTTTAGGGCTTTGACGGGTTCGTTGAAAAAAATTGTATAATACATTAAGATCTTGACTGGTCCTCCAAGTGTTTGTAAGAAATTTTAATTTATAATCTGAAAATAACTGTCACTAAGTAATACATACGAGATCTTATAATTTCATCTTGAAAATTACCAGATACCAATTCTAGGAGCTTTGTCACTTAAAACTTTAAATGTTAAAATGGAAAAAAATTGTGTGACACATTAAAAACTCTATCGGTGCTCCATGTATAAAGAAAATTTTTAATTCATAACCTAGACTTAACTGTCGATACAACCAAGCTTACAATTTCATTACGAAAAGTTAGCAGGTATCAGTCTTAATAGGTATTTAAGTTTAAGCGGTAACTGGTGATTTAATAAAGTAAAAATTTTCATTAATCGATACCAGACAGATAAATAATTATCCATACTTACTTATTTAAAATACAAAAATATTGCTAGTTAGGAGTAGACTGATTCCTTTTTTCAGTAGTTTTCAAGAACCCTCTCAGAACTTTTGCTTGCTCGTTTTTTGATAACGACAACATTGTTTAGAGTTCACATCAACAATGGAACATTTCTATGATTTTTCTTTGTAATTGGTTTTGTTTAGTACCTATTATTTTGATATTTTTGTTTTTTATGTCAACATTAATGCCTAAACTATGGTTATATTCTTTTGCATGTAGAAAAAAGACAGATTTTTTAGATTTCTGATCTTATAGTCTCTCATGTTCTTTTACTCTGGTCGTCAGCTTTCGTGAACTTTGGCTTCTATAGAGTTTGTTACATTTTTGACATTTAATTTAGTGTATGACGTGTGTTTTGTGTCCTGTGTCTGCGGTATCTTTTCCTAATCTTATAATTAAAGATATTTTGTTGTTAATCCTGTTGACCACACTAAAATTTTTGGATTTCAAGAAATTATGTAGAAGCAATTATTAGATAGTATGCTATAATAATAAGCAGTTTTTTGGGTTCCTGAATAAAAGTTTGTTGATTCTTATTACTGCAATAGTTTTTTTTAACCTAATTTTTTAAATTTTTGTAACAAAATCTTCTGAATAACAGTTTTCAGACAACACGCGTCGCATGTACAGAATGTTTTCAGTTCTGAATTTACTATCACCGAGTTTAAAAATTCAGTCAATCATATTTCTAACAATGCCTTTTTTAACCGTCGTCAGATGGTATGTGTGATAATTTAATACACGATTCGTACTGCTTAGTTTTTGGTACCAAACAAGAGAACAAATTTTGTTGTGATGCCCAATGATTAACACGTCTAAAAAGGGTCAAGAGCCGTCAACTTCGTTCTTCACTGTCAATTATATGAAACTATTGTAACATTTTGCTATAAAAACGTTATGTATATGATATCTTAGCAATAATTAAAAAAACACAAGTACATAATATTCTAAATAAATTGAATAGTTACAATAGTTTCATAAAATTGATAGTGAAGAACGAAGTTGACGGCTCTTGACCTTTTTTAGACGTGTTAATCATTGGACATGACAACAAAATTTGTTCTCTTGTTTGGTACCAAAAACTAAGCAGTACGAATCGTGTATTAAATTATCACACATACCATCTGACGACGGTTAAAAAAGGCATTGTTAGAAATATGATTGACGGAATTTTTAAACTCGGTGATAGTAAATTCAGAACTGAAAACATTCTGTACATGCAACGCGTGTTGTCTAAAAACTGTTATTCAGAAGATTTTGTTACAAAAATTTAAAAAATTAGGTTAAAAAAATATTATTGCAGTAATAAAAATCAACAAACTTTTATTCAGGAACCCAAAAAACTGCTTATTATTATAGCATACTATCTAATTATTGCTTCTACATAATTTCTTGAAATCAAAAAATTTTAGTCTGGTAAACAGGATTAACAACAAATTATCTTCAATTATAAGATTGGGAAAAAATACCTCAGACACAGGACAAAAAACACACGTCGTATACTAAATTAAATGTCGAAAATGTAACAAACTCTATAGAAGCCAAAGTTCACGAAAGCTGACGACCGGATTAAAAGAACATGAGAGACTATAAGATCAGAAATCTGAAAAATCCGTCTTTTTTCTACATGCGAAAGAATATAACCATAAATTAGGCTTTAATGTTGACATAAAAAACAAAAATATCAAAATAATAGGTACTAAACAAAACCAATTACAAAGAAAAATCATAGAAATGTTTTATTGTTGATGTGAACCCTAAATAATGTTCTCGTTATTAAAAAACGAGCAAGCAAAAGTTCTGAGAGGGTTCTTCAAAACTACTGAAAAAAAGAAATAGTCTACTCCTAACTAGCAATATTTTTGTATTTTAAATAAGTAAGTATGGATACTTATTTATCTGCCTGATATCGATTGATGAAAATTTTTACTTCGTTAAATCACCAGTTACCGCTTAAACTTAAATACCTATTAAGACTGATACCTGCTAACTTTTCGTAATGAACTTGTAAGCTTTTTGGTTGTATCGACCAGATTAAAAAAACATTAGAGATTATAAGAAAAAACCACGTGTTGATCTTGGGACCCCCGACATATGTGAAACATCAAAGAATATGTTATTGAACTCGGTGGTAGTTGATTTTTTATGATAAAAACAGTTGTTTTCGTTGGATAAATGCCATTGTCTCTAGAGCTATTTTACAGCCCGAGGGACCTGCAAAGACCTTACGAATGGACGAATGTTTATTTTTATCAGCTAATATTATAGATTAGGAAAAAGCAAACACTTAATTACGTTTATATTTTTTTTTTTCATCAAGATATAAGCAACGAGAATGAGAAAGAACAATAATGCGCCGCGAGGAGTATCTATACTACCTAGTTACACGTAGGTATGTACATGTTTACCAAAACGTTCATGTGTATTACTTTCTTTGTCTCTCTGTTTCTTTTAAGATACCTGTGCGTCGTTGCGCACGTGTGCAAATTTCGTTGTCTTTTTACTCAAGACGGGTTATGATAGGATTTGGATAAACACAATTGGAAGACCCTAGGAAAACTGCATTATGGTCAAATATTTACATTTTAAAATAATCCTGTTTACCGATCTAATAATCCAGAGAACCGATCAGCGTGGTGCGTAGCACAATCAATAAGGTCCCTGACTACCAATCCGAAGAATGTGGGTTCGATTCTCAAAGTCAGTAAAATTTGTAAATTTTATTTGCACATATATTATATATAATATATACACATGTATTATGTATAATATACTACACATACAATTATATATAATTGTAGATATTAAACATAATATATGTGTACATGTGTAATGTATATGCTATATATACAGTACATATATAATATTTCCCCTCACGCGGCTGTTCACTGCCTGCCCTAAAATGTTTCACATCAAAAATAAATCTGAAAAATCTTTTTTTTTTCTATATACAAGAGAATACAACCATAGTTTTGACTTAAATATTAACATAAATAACAAAAATATCAAAGTAATAGGTACTGATCAAAACCAATCACAAAGAAAAATCATAGAAGTGTTAAACATTTTTTACTTTGACGACAACATCGATAGAAAAAATAATTTAGATAAATTATGTAATACATACGAATATGCCATATTTAAGTTTAAAAAAAAACAACTAAAGAATTGTACTTTAATTCGAAACTAACAAAAATGTACTAATCTGTACTCACATACTTCTTTTAAGCACATCCACGCTCACACAGTTATACACAGTTCCACTAATAGCTAGACAATCAAACTTCACCGCTAATGCATACATGAATATGAAGACTGCGTACCTTGTAATCTCATTGCCTGTTTGTCATGTCAGTGTGAACAGTCTCCCTACAGTTTGTAATTAAAAAAGTTCTTTGCTTTATTTATTAGATGCTCTGTGTACAAAATAAAACTGTTGGTCTATAGTGTGAGGTGTTTGCGTAAAAAGTGAGAGGTAGTACACGTATTGTATCTTTACCCTTGTTTTATTTTATATTTTAAGTACAATGAGCTAATATATATATCAATGTGTTTACAGTCTTGAAAAGGTCTTTATGATGAGACGAAATATTGACAAGTATACAAATAAAAATTTTTGCTTAAGAAAAACCAAGTGGTGCTTTATTGTTGATGTAAACTCTACAAAATCTTTCAAATCTTGATGAAATCTCAAACTCTGTTCTTTACTGAAATTTTCAAGGTTTTTGGGGAAGTAATCTATGTGTGAGTCCAGAAAATATAATTTGAAGTTCATGAGCCATCCAACGTTTTAAAAATTAGTTACCATTCTTTCGACTATGTTGACGGAGTCAGGGTCCTTGTTGTTACCTACAAAACTTTTTCTCACTTCTATAAAACTACAATAGGCTTTCCTTTTTTGACGTGCCATGTTTTTTTTTAAATACTGTATTCTTCATAAGTTCCCTTTTATCTGCGGCCCATCGACAGTACCTTTACTAATTTTAGCTTCTGAAAGTTTCGGCAATTTAGAAAGTACGTATTAAAAAGCATTACTATTTGCTATCTTTATGCCTTTACAAATTGTTTGGCCAAACTTTATTTTTTATGCAATGGAGGAAGGATAACTCTATTTGTTGGTATAAGACTATCTTGTATTACATTTTCAGAATCTGGAACTAGATTATTTCTAAGAGGCCAGTCTTTCTTGATGCAATGATTATCTTGAGCTCTAATATCCCACTTGAAAAATGAGCAGGGAAACTTTATAAGTATACTTTGATTTCGTAAAAATTTTTTCATGATTTTTACATCACCACACATCTGCCACTTATAGATATTCATCTTCCACTTATTATACTGTCATTTATTTAGTAGATAGTTAAGATTATTGTATTTTTTATTTAGAATGACTGAATGGCTTACTGGCAGAAGAGCATAGTTGTGTGTGTGTATTTATTGTACTGGTCATATGCACTTATGTCAAATACATTAGCCGTGTATTTGAAAGATATAAGTCCATAAACCTAATGCACTACTTATTTTCAAAGTTAATAAGGGAATCAATATAAAGAGGCAGAAATATTTGGAACTAAATAGTTTAAATATTGGAATTAAAAAATTACTATGACATGTTTGGAAAATCAACCTTAACGTGTATACCGATGAATTAAAATTAGCTTTATCAACAAATAACCTACAAAATTAAAAAATAACCAACATCCTCCGAGTTTCAATGGTTCACATTAAAAAAAATAAAATAAAATTCATCCATCCTGTCAGCAGTGGTTGGCCAAAAATTCAAGGGGTTAAAATTTTAGCATCCACCACAACAGATTATAAAATATATGGATATGAGTATAACTACATAAAATGTAGTGATTAGTGCAGTTAGCTCTTAGAGTCACTTTTATGTTGCATAAGTGTTTTTCACTCGCAAATAATAATAATTGAGCCAAACATTTCACACAACATGTAAACAAAATGACAGTGACAATTCCATACATGCATGCATATATACACATATCTCTCCACTATATCAGCGTGCGCAGTATGCGCGGTACCAGTAGAAAGCTGTGCGCAGTATATAAAAAATAGACTATCCGTGGTACAGAAAAATCCTGTATCGACGCTATTGAAAAACTTGTACTAGTATAGTTATAAAACTGACTCATTACAGGTTGTTCGGTGACGAGAAAAAAGTATGTAAAAATATGAGACTGGTTGCAAAAATCTATAGATGTGTACGTTATTTTTCTATGCTCATCACTTTTAGTACAGCTGATTATGGTAACAACACTTTCCCGTGTAACGGATTTCACTGATGCATACTGTGACGAGGTAAAATTAGTGCTGCTAATTTTCTCTACGACCCTGTGACGCCTCCTTGCTCTGCTCAAATTCAGGCATGCTTAGCTGTCTTTGTCTAATTATTTCATGTAATTGTTGTTTTGGGGGCCCGTGCGAGCCGGACGTGACGACGAAGACGCCGAGCCGGATTGGTGGCAACGACAGTGGCTGCAGTGGAAGAAGTAGAGAAAGGTGCGAAAAGTCAGCGTAGTGCAGCGGAAGTCAGAGAGAGGGCCGTCCCGAGAGCTTGGGAGGGGAGGCAGTCTTGCTCGAGCCTTGCAGCGTAGCAGTCGAAGCGAGAGCGTGTTGCGAGTTCTTTTTTTTTGCATTCTTGGAGAGAGTAGAGAGCGCGTTCGATATCGTTGAGTTGAGAGAAAGAGAGTACGAAAGCGTTGGAGAATTGAGGTGTGAGAGTTGGAACGTGGGGAAGAGCGTGAGTCGAGGACAGAGGCCAGGGTCAGCATCGAGAGGAGTCAGCCAGGGGAGGTCGAGCGAGCCAGCCAAGGAAGTCGAGAGAGGAAGTCGGACGGTGGAGGGCCAACCTGTGAGAGAGAGAGGAGAGATCCATCCAGAGGCCGAGGGTCAAGGAGCCACTCTAGAGGCCGTGACAACGTCGGGACGAGGTAGGATGTTTGGATATTTGGGAGCAGGTGAGAAATAGGGACTGAGTGTGCCAGGGCCGGAACCGGTCGAGAGTCGTGCAGGAGAGTGAGAGTGAGTAGAGCTGGGGGCTTGAGGAGCTGGTCAGAGTAACGTGTATGCGTGATTGAGGTGCATGCCTGGGAGTGTTGCCCTTATTTTGCGCGTTTCGAGAGAGAGAGAGAGAGAGAGAGTGGTATAGAGCAAAAGCGAGAGAGAGAAAGTGTTAGGGAAGGACGAGCTGTGGAGGGCAGGGACCTGGTATATGCGTGGAGAGCCGGGACGTGAGGGCGGTGAGAGAGTGTGGCCGAGAGAGAGGAAGAGTGGGCCGGAGAGTAGAGAGAATAGCAGTGAAGGGGCTAAAGGTGTGGGGCCTTTTGATAGGACGCGGGTATCAATCCGACGAATAAGGTTTACGTGCTTGCGCGATCGCGGTCGACGTCGGCGCCGTGGCCGCTGAATCGCCGACACCATCGATTTTTGTGCGTTATGTAAACGGTGTTATAGAATATAGTGCCTTACTCAAACTCAAAATCCTGTGTTGATATTTTCTTATTATATTTTCCCCTTTCCTCCCGGAGCCGGGGTAGCTTGGCGCGAACCTCCCTATTGGTAAGTGACAGAGGTAGAGTGAGAAGGAGAGAAAAGAAACTTAGTCGACTGCTTCCGGGCCGTGGAGCTTCTCTACGAAAAACAGTACGTTACAATACTTGACTTTTGATAAACCATTGACGTTACATAAGCAAAAGTAACAATCCCTTATATAATTTTTCTGTGAACGCCAAATCGTAGAAGAAGCAAAAGCTTAAGATTGTTTCTTAGTAAGTTGTAAGTAACACCAAGTACATAGCATTTTTAAAGTCTAAGAACTTTCCATCTCCTTCCTGTCGATTTTGGAGCATGCTGTGTATTTTTCTTTTATAGCATCATTAAATTTACGATTAAACTTATTATATTTACTGTATATAGCACTGAAAAAGTCAATAAGATTTTTGCAAGTAGCAATACTAAAACTCGCTGTATTTACAACTATTTCCTAATAATGTATACAGACCTTAAAAATTGTATATGTATTTACTGAAAGTTTGTTTTTGTACGAAAGACCTTAGACGATAAAAATTTGAGAGCAAAATGTTGTTACACGCAACACATATAGTTCTTGCAAGCACTATAAGCTCAGAGAACATTGGATACACAATAAAATTTACTCATCAGAATCGTCTACTAGCGTGGTGGCAGTTTACGTACGTGGTTGCTAAATCATTAATTTTGTTATTTACTATAAAAGGTTTGAAAAAAAAGTTGTTCTGTGGTTCAAGCTGTCCTATTTATTGAATTGAGTTAATTTATTTATTAAAATAAAATACTTTAATCAAAGAAAAGAATTTGTCATACATTTTATAATAAATAAAAAAATTAATGTTTCAGCATCTATGTACCTAAACTGCCACCTTCTAACACTACACTTTTGTTCAGTGTCGTTCCATCTCTGCCTATCATCTACTATTGTACTTTCAGTTTCTTTTGCCAGTGTCAAGACCTTTGATTTATGCTAAACTCCAATTTTCTGTTGATACTCTGCGAAGTATATGTATACTTACAAAGTTATGCACTTAAATGTTGTACGATATTTATTTATTGTTTACATTCTATAAATTATTTTAATATAATGATTTTTAAGTAATAATATTCTTTATAAAAAAAATTGATAACAAAAATGTTTCGCGCTTAATATTATAGTAAATTTTAAACATTTAATGGTTTACTCTGTGTAATAATTATGTTGATTATACTCTTATAATATATATAATATTTGTTATAATACAGGTGCTGTGATAATGAGTTTAATATCTGATTTATGAGCTTAAAACATTTTTTTAAAAATCAACTTATGAACAAACATAAGTACAAATCTTCAATGAAAGTAATAAAAAAACAATTGAAAACCATACTTTAGTCATGTATTTAAAACATTATGTCTGCAAATAAAACATTCATGTTGATAGATGTTGTAATCGATATGAAAATTCTGGAATACCGAGACCTAGAGGAAAAAATTTAAGAAATGTTTTACAGAGTTTTAAGCGTGCTTTTGCAGTATCAGATACAGATTAAATTTGTTCTGACTGCTGACTAAAACGTCTTTTCTTTACTTCAGAGTCATGTTCAAATTCAAGAATAGAATCATTCATTCAAAATCTAGCAAGGAACTCTTTAGATGATTTTTCAAGTAGTGATATTTCTTATAATGGAAGTGGTGCTACAAGTTGTGAAGTAAATAATGAAAGTATTTTAGTGACCTGGAATAAATGTTAAATGATCTAACAACAAAATTTTCCCGTAAATGACCAACTCAGAACTCGTATTTTAACAATTGCTTCTGAAAAATGGAGCGTCAAAAAAGAAGCATCAGAATTCCAATGTGGTTGGCAGCTTGCAAAGAAAGCCAAAGATCTAAGGGCTCGAGGTTTACTGGCAAATTGCGCAGAAAAAATTAGTCGCCCTTTAAGTGCAGGAACTGTGAATAAAGTCCAAGGATCTTACATGAATGATGAAAACAGCAGAATTATGCCAGGGAAAAAAGATGTAGTTTCCGTCAAAACAGAAGAAGGCCAACGTCATGAGCAAAAGTGTCTTTTATTTGTTGATTGAAAAGGCCTTTATATTTTGTATAAAGATAATTCACCAGATTTCCCTCTTAGTTTCAGCAAGTTTGCAGAATTATGACCACCGCAATGTATACTCACAGTGGACTAGTAGGTCTCACTGTGTATGCGCTTGTACGTTCCATGAAAATGTCAAGCTAATGCTTGATGCTCTTATCATTAAGAAACTTACTAAAAAGACAGAGGAATCTTTGAATGATTATAAAGACTGCCTACAGCAGCTTACGTGTGAAAAATTGACAGAAAATGGCTTCCTTGGAGTTTGCAGCAAATGCTTAAAAACAGATGATTTTGCAAAGTATTTATTACAGTTATTGATAGAAAGAAATGTCGACAACATTTAATTCAGTACGTGGAAGTCAATGGATAAAGCTACTCTTCATACTTAGGTTCTTTCTTCAAAAGACTTTATAGAGCAGCTGTGTGAGCAGTAACCAATTTTAAAGCCCCATTTGTTTATTTTTGAACAACAATCGCAATTCTTCAGAGAAATGCATAAAATTTACTGAAAAGAGAGGTTATTATTGTTCTGGTTTTCTTAGAAAATGATAAGTATGTATCACAAAACACTTCTCAAGCATTTCACTTTAATAATACGCAGTGTACTACTTTCCCCGTAATTTTTTACTTTACAAAAAACAGTAATATACAATACAAAATTTTTATTTTTATATCAGAATATACGCAATATGACAGTGGCTGTGTACCCTATGCAAGCCATCTTAATTCCATACTTTTTTTTTTATTATTTAAATAAATACCTACTTACGTAGTGTATTTATTTTTAGGCCTTATTGTAAACGAGTACTTATAGCCTTGGTACAGTAAAGCACATTTTGCATTATATTTTTTACATATTACAAGTAATGGTTTACATATTACATTATTGGTTATACATTATTTAAGTCCACTTTTGTAGTTTGTTGGTACGGTGATGATGTCACATAGACCACCTCGAGACCGAAGGATCTATGTGGTAGACTTTGGTAACACAGTTGTACTTCATTGGCACGTTAATGGATCACATAGACCACATCGAGAGCGAAGGGTCTATGTGGCAGGCAATTTTTGCTGCGAGAAGGTCATCTCAACCCTTCCCGAGGAGCATTGCGTGGTAAATAAGCACATGTGAAAATTTACAGAGGTACTTGCTCAGGAAAGTCGAACTGTCCAGGAAACGAACCCACAGTCTCCCGTGTGCCGTCCCACAAACCAGCCGACCGAGACACTGCGCACTCTTGATTCCATACTTATGTGATCATCTGCATGCTAAAAAATTAATTCATTTCAGTGATGGTGCGAAGCAACACTTTAAAAATAAATTTCAAATGATAAACCTTATGAATCATGAACGAGACTTCGTCGTTAAAGCAGAATGGGATACTCGTATAAATGCACGCGAAAAAGGTGCATCAGATAGTGTCAGAACAAAAAAAAAATTAAAAAAAATGGTGAATATAAACATTTTTCATTATACTCCAGCAGAACATTTAAAATATCAAAAATTAAAAAAAAACACGATTTGGCAAAGCTCCTGCTGTCATGGACGTATTGAAAAATCATAGTTTTACAATCGGAAAAAATCTAATAATTAAAAGATATTCAAACGCTCCAAGTAGTAACAAATTTACTTACGATTTGTGATACATTGCCATTTGAATTAGATAATAAATTGATAATAACATAAATAAATTCACTTACTTTAATGGAAGCTGATCGCGCTAGCTGTGAGGTAAAACGTCACTTTCAATGGGCTCCTTTGATATGATACAACACCTCTCAATTCCAAACAAACTCTTCCTAATATTTATTAATGTTAAATAATAAAAAATAGATGTCCATCTTTTCACTGATCTGAGAAAATACAAGCTCATTGACGAGAGCTAATGATTTTTATCGGTATTTTATGACATCTTTATTGATCCTCTATTTTAAAAATCACCATTGTTATACATAATTAGTAATTACTGCTCTTAAAAATATCATAAAGCAGAATTTAGATTATTCTCTGGAATTTTGAATTTTTGAAGAAGGTATTAACCACCATATTGTATCAGCAATTTTAATAGTTATAATTTAGTCAATTTATTTTCAATTAGAAAGCCCAAAGGCTACTAATTCAAGAAGTTTTGATCATGTTCGATAGTTACTCGTTTTTTGGAGGCCCATAAAAAACATTTCAAGTCAGACATTTTCAATTTCTTACTTTTTTGTTACTTGCTTGTAATAAAAAATTACATTTGTTTCTAAGTAACCATTCTTAGATTATGTGATAGGCCTGTCCACTAATTTAGTGATTTTTTTTGTATTTTATTGATGGTAAATTAAATTTTTTATATATTATTTTGAAGTTAAAAGACATATTAAATTACTAAAACCATACGTTATCATAAGATTTATTAAATCCTTATTTAATCATTTGAAATTATTAAAATTAGAAGATAAAGTAACTTGAGCTTAGCTTACTTTTATGTTAATTTTTTTTTTAATTTCCACATTGCTGGTGCCATATTAGATTTTTGGAATCAGTAACTAATAGGTGCCACTCAGTCAATAAAACTTAAGAGACAATTATAAATTTTAAGACTAAATTCAATTTCTTAAACACGATAATATTTAAGACAGAGGTAATCTGCTATTAAAAGAAAAAGTGATTGTTTTATTTTTTTGAACTGTTGTGTTTTCTGTTGAGAAAGAATAACTTATAAAAATATATCTTCTTATAATATATAGTAATTTTGAAGGATCTTTCCGCACAACCGCTCTCCGACTCCCATCCACCCCTCCTCGGCCCTCCTCATCCGCCCCCCTAAAGAAGGTAAAATTCCAACAATTTTTGCGTGATTTTTATTGGGTAAAATTTTTAGTCAGCCCCCCTCTGCCTCTTTTCAATCCCTTGTGAGCCCCTCCACTTGATTTAAATGAGCCTCCCTCAACCTTTCTTCCATCCCCCCTTAGTCCACCTTCTACATAAGGAAAAATTATATTAGTTTTAACTATTTTTTTATTGGGTTCAACTTTTTTTAGCCCCTTCTCCACCCCCTCCACTCCCCTCTTAATTTTATAACTCAATAACTGGATAACCTAATAAGACTCCCTTATAATTTGAAGGAACTCCCTTCAAACTTTCATCAGCAGCATCCCTAGGTAGAGTAAAATTACATATTTAGTTTAGTCCCTTTTCATTTCCCCCTTATAAATTTATAACCCAATAACCAGATAATCCAACACAATTTTAAAGAACTCTTTCCAGTCTCCCTTTAGCAGCATCTCTAAATGAGGTAAAATAATATTAATTTCCTTGTCATTTCTAGTTGTATGACTATTTGCTCCTTCTGTCTCAGCTCTCCTTACAGTTTTTAGAAAGCTCCTAATTTCTAGCACATTAGCACATTTCCACACCACCGTTGTGGTAGTACTATGGCGCACTGGTTTTTTTTTCTTCTTAATTTTCTAAAAGCGTAATAATTGCGTGCTCAAACACGTATAAGAAACATGACATTATATTTTTATACTTAATCTATAACAACAAATCAACATTAAGATTATTAAAACCGTAGACCTCGTTTGTAGCCCTCTAACCATACTAAGGTAGAAATCATATTTACTGAAATGTATCAAATAATGCGCATCGTAATTAAACAATGTTTCAATGATAATTTCATTTATTTAATATACTTATTCATCATTTAAATAAGATGTGCAAGAATGTTACGTACAATTTTATACTTTTGCTCTTGTGAAGTAATTAAATTTTTTTTATCTATTTTAGATTAGTTAGCGTCAGAATTCTCTTTTTTACAATAGTTTGTATTTTTAAATCATCTCCATGTTCTATTTTAATTTTAAATTCATTTTTATTTTTGCTACTTGACAACGTGACGTATAATTGACCATGCGAAAACAACGTTTTTTGAAAAATATAATCCAATATTATTAAAACTTCGACCTTGCGATTTATTGATAGTCATCGAGAATGCTAAGACTAAAGGAAATTGTTTTCTGTATGAAATAGAAAGTAATAATGATGAATTTCTTGTATTAAGAGTTATTTTTGGTATAAAAACTCTCTTTTTAATTTTTCTCCAGTTATAATTTTTGCTATGATAATATATTTAATTACTTTGCTGTAATATGTTTTTATTTCTCACTTTACATGATTTAGAATAGTTTAATTGAAAAAGTAATTATATTCATTATGAGAAGTAAGTATGACGCTACTTATTGGAAAGTTAATATCGTTACCAAAAATATTGGAACCAATATTGGTTGTTTTCTGTTTACTTGGTACTTGAAATAATTCAATTTTTCCTTCTCCAATGTCTAGTATTATTTTGAAAAATTTTTTGTTAGTTGAACAAATATTGATCTTAAGCTCTAGAATGCGAAACTACGACTAAAGATATTATGATTTTATACCTTCTTGTATTATCATGCTTCTACTACTATTTTTTAAAACTGGAAGAATCTGTATGAAATCGCCTTTTAAAACAATTAGTTTTTTACTGAAATGGATATTTGTATCACATAAATCACGTAATGTTCTTTCAACTATTTCTTACGCTTTTTTTGAAACCATAGGAGTCTCGTTCCATATAATTACGTCTACTTTTTTTAATTTTTTTTTTTTCAGATAAAAATTCCAATAATGAACTTTCTACATTGCTTAAGTTTTATAGTGAATGAAATAGTCCATGACTGGTCATTATTTTTGGAATTAATATTAGTTCTATACCAGTCCATGCCATAGATACAATTTATTTTGCATGAGATATAAAATAATAAATTAACGTTTCATGTAAAAATATTTTTCCTGAACCTCCTGGACCATCAATAAGAAAACGTTATCTGTTTGCTTGCATATAATTTTCAATATCGCAATTAACGGTAAGAGAGATTTATTACGGCCAGAGAGTATAACCACCATTTTTTTATTTTTAATACTTTTTTAAATATGCTTGTCTGTTCTTAATATTAGACCTTACTGAAATCTCATATTGGATTTAATATTGAAGTTAAGTAAAAAGAACCTATTAGACCTTTTTTTTCTGAAACACTATAGAATTAATAAAATGATTAAAAATATTTTTTAAATTTTATCTCTTTCGATGTTTCCTGCGATTAGAAGCAAGGCAAAAAATAGTCGTCTAAATCTCTCAAGATTTCTTTATTAAATTTACAATAATTTCGTTTTGACTCTAAAACTACTTTACAAAAATTTTTTAATTATTTCAACTTTAAAAAGCAACATAAAAAAAATGACGTACTTAACTGATTCAAATTAGAGGAGTTAGCGTGTGGTGCTCGCAGGGGAGAGGAGCTCCACTAGTGTATCTATATATATTTCAATAATTTTTATACATTATTGAAATATACGGAATTCAATAAATGTGCCACGATCTTTGTCGTCCTCTTTGTTACAATGAATCTTTATATTTTAACGTTTAAAATTAAAAAAATACTAAAATATATACGACATATTTTATTTTTATCATCACTGATATATATATATATATATATATATATATATACATGTTCACAATAATATTATAATTAAATCGTTTTTTACAATAATTGTCATGATCGTTATTATTTAAATAATTTGTAACACAATTTAATTTTCTATTAACTATTTACGTGTTTCTATATTAAATTGTAAGTATAGTTAACTTGAATTTTCAGTTGAAAACTAATTTTCTTGGTAAATATCGTCAGTTTTATTATTATTTGCTTAAGTATTTTGTTGCTCAGTCTTAAATTTCTCTATTTTCATTTGAAACTTAACTATAATTGATAATCAATTTCAAAGGATTGGAACTGACAGGGTCGAAACTGATATTTCGAGCTTTAAAGGTCTTGGATTTTTGGCGGACAAAACACACCAACTTTCTTACGTATGCAGTACTGGTTATCGTCAAAAAGTAAACAAAACTAGCTTATACACCTGTTCAAGTGAACTTAGTGGCCACTTCAAGGGGGGTTTGGGACTGATCAGAATATTTGTACACGTGAAAAGTGAGAAATGGTTCACTTGCCAGTCCCAGTGATTTTAATTTTCAGTGGTTTTGGCTGGTGTACTGTTTAAGTATTATTATGTGATTTGAAAATAGACCGTGAGAAGGCTTCGCAGAATTAAATGAAGCACTTTTTAAAACCATTTCTATACTTACCATGATATTTATATAAATCAAAGTCAAAAAACAACGCATTACATGTTTTCATTCATTTGCTAATAGAATATGTAATTTCAGTATACATGTAATCTATGACGACTAAAGTTTATAAAGTATGTGCACAAATTTTTTTAAAAAGCTTTATTTTGTTCTGTGGGAGTCTTTTATATGAAAAGTTGAGTTTTGGACAGGGGTTGGAACTGACAGTTTGACCTTATTTTTGCAACGTTCTTTGTAAAAGGGACAAGAAATTGGTTACATCTGTAATTTATCGCATATTCTTAAAATTAATTTCTTTTTCGAAACGTCATACGAGCTCTGGACTCTCTCAGCCAGTTATGGTAAAACCACCCATAAGTTGCACATCATGTTAATTTATATCAAGCTTGCGTTCTTCAAGATATTTTAAATGTGCACATTTCAAATTTTTTATATGTATAAGAGCTTGCTGATGCTATGTAGCTTATTTACTATTTTAAACAAGCGCTTTTTAGTTAATAATTAACAGAATCAGCTAAATAAATTTTCCTTATTAGATAAAGCAAAAGTGAGTCTAGCATGTTATCATACATTTCATATAAAATTTTTTTCAAAATACACTTTATCGCTTATGTATATTTAGAAACGTAGGGAAAAAGAAAGGAATCGAAACTTGCCCTTCAGAGTTTTGCATTAGTAAAATGTTAAACTAGCCGACACATCATGAGTCTGGAATACCTGTAGTTGAAAGTGATATTTAAGCTGTGAGGCTTCATTAAGTGGGTGGGGCTTGAGTTAAAGTTAAGGAAAAGGTGCTCTTCTTCTCTTAAGCAGTGAGAGAGAGAAAGTGTGAGAAAGAGAGAGAAAGAGAAAGGAAGAGAGAGAGAGAGAGTGAGCCTGCACATCCATGTCTTGGCTTATTCGTTATCAAAAAATCTTCTAACTACTTTCTACACAAAAATGTTGAAAAGGTCTATGAAGCAGGCTTTTTGCGATTTTCGCAAGTGAACAAAAATTTCTTCCCAAAAATAGAAACTACTTTGAAATACCGTTAAAAAAAACAAAGAAAGCAAGTTTTTTCAAGCTCAAATCGGTCTTTAACTTTTCCACAATAAAATAAAGACCGCTCGAAATGGCCATTTTTCGACATTTAATTACGGGGTTCTTAAGAATCCTAAAAAAAAGTTTCTGTACTTTAATTTTAAGTATTCGTAATACTTGGCTCTAATAAAAATTTTGTTAAAAAATTTTTCAAAGTTTTGTCATAAATAGCAAAAGTGTATAAAAATGTGTTTTGCAATAATGGCGGAGAAATCTTAAAAAATGTTTTAAATTTAATTTTTCAATGCCATATGTATTCTGTAGATATTTTTCTACGATGCAACTATCGTTTTAAAAATTAACAATGTCGGTAAGCCTCCGAAAAACGCGTAGAAAAGTCAAGCAACTTGTTGCTTTAGCTGCCCGGGCGAGACAGTGAAGAAAAAATAACGCCTGGTGGGGAAAGCCTCTCTACTGCGCAGGCCAGACTTGGGCGGGCGAGTACTTCGAGATGAATCCGTGACTTTGAATCATCCGTGTTATAAAAAAATTGATTATTCTGAAAAGTATGGGATCTAATTTGATGTTTTTTTTTTAAGTAGGATATATTGCAAAACTGTTACTATCTAGTCTTTTCTTCTATAACAATAATTATGGAATCACGTTTATTTTTTATCCTCGCAAAGGAGCTTTGTAAGAGATAAACTGTATTATATGTTTGATAACTACTTGATAATATTTAGTTGTACGCCATAACATCATAATCTGATAAACTGATAGTTTTAAGTAGAGTATTTTCCTGCTTTATACAATATGTTGCATAATACAATATGTTTGCACTTACACAATATTTTAGAAAGTTAGTAAAAATTATATGGTAATAAATATTACATATTAAGTGTTAAATATCGCAAAAATTCTTTTATTTACGTAACATTTATATATAGTCGTATTTACAGCAAACCTTCTGTTAAAAAAAGCCATAGTTTCTTATAATTGTAGATTCATAACGTTACTTCGTCATATTTACTATTTTATTTCAGATTATAAATTATTTACTATTGTTTCCTACCTGTATTTTTTCTTCATGTCACGTAGGGGAGACCAGGAAATGATGGACACCTTTTCTTCAACAGCTTATAACAGCTTTAATTTTAAAGTAAGATTAACCGAAAAAATCGATTTGTAAGGAAAATAGAATGTAGTTATCACAACACAAGCAAATTATATAAAAATAATAAAACTTTTTGTTTAAGAACGGCACAAACCAAACCTCTGAAAACTTCTAGTGGTGCCCCATAGTGAGGTACTTCTAGCAAGGGGTGGGGTACCACTAGCCTGATAAATCACGATGATTTGTCAGGGTAACTCGTAAAATGAACTTTGAAAAAGAAGTTTTTTTTATTGATTACACATAAAATTGAAATAAAAAAATGACGAGAGCATGTATACATGTAACAAATATTTTAAATTACATTGAAGTTGTAACTTTGGAATTATAGTTTTGATTTTTGATTGACATTTAGTTCTCATCCCAGTTCCCTCGTTTACTTTTTTTTGTGACACACCATTTGTAAAATTGGCTTAAACAATTAATATCTTCAAAACTAAATCACCTTGTGTATCACGGTGTATCACTGTATATTACAATGTTTACATGTCTGGATAAGGTTAGGAAATCTGTTTACGGTCGGAGATCACTGATAATATAGAGAACTCCCGTGCTAGTAGTGCCCCACCCTAAGGTGCCGGTCATTCCCCATATAGAACACGTTATTATTTTTTAAATAACTTTTTTTCATGCCTCCTAGATCAAATTTAAAAAAAGTATGTTGAAGCTCAAGGCTTAATCTATAAAATAGACATCATTAGATAGTTTACAACAGGTTCGTTTGTATCGAGTTTGTGCGATTAAAAATGCGAGAGCAGGCACTCTATGAGATAAAATTTTACATGTTTTTCATTATTCTTACGCTGCATTGTTTAGTGTTTTACTTGGAGAAGAAAAAGTCATCGCATTAGGAATTGTTATTTACAAGGTTTGAATGAAAAATATTTTATCATTCGGGAGAAACTGAGGTGCTAGAGTTACCAAGTAAGCTTGTCATTCCCCGATCTCCCCTAACATCGCTCTCTGGTGATGCACAAGTGCTAAAAATGATATCCAACACCTCCTTGCCGTCTTGCACTCTCGTTAATGTTATTTTCGTTAACCATCTCAACGTTTTCGGTGTTTAAACAATTTGCTCTGTAGCAACTGACACAGATGGAACATTTATCATACTTTCAAATTACAAGGAAACGTATATTTATTTTTATAGTGTTAGATAATCTATAATAGCAGGTATTGTTGTTGAGAGAGAGAGAGAAAGAGAGAGAGAGAGAGAGAGAGAGAGAGAGAGAGAGAGAGAGAAAGAAAACCAGTAAACCTGTACACTAGTGTGTGAAAAATGTCTTATGTTATTAGAAACTCTCGTCTATAAGTTACATGGTGGGCCCCGAGCTGACTGGCTGCACAAATTCTTCATGCTGCATGTATAAAAACAAGTCTTTGGAACAGTATAAAAACAAACCTTTATACTGAATTGTTAAATAAGGAAGTACGGTATTTACTTTTCATCATACATCTATAGCATTTAAATACATTTATACATCTATAATATGTAACGCATTGGTAGAATTTTTAATGTGTGCTAAAAGTAGTGTACAAATTAAAATACAACTTTCTAGTGTGAGAAGTATATTACTATTTGCAAGTTTAAGTCCATGACGGTCTTAAATAATTTTAATTACGTGGGTGTGATCAAGCACAAAAATATCGTAGAATACATAAAAATGGGAATAGGGGTAGGCAATTAGTTGGGGGAAAATTCGCGTAAAAAAGAGTGAATAGTTAAAGAAAAATAGGTACAGAGAGGGAAAAATCATGGAGCTAACTTAAAGTGGCGATGATAATAGCCACCTTTTTCTGAACCTATGCGATTGATTCATGACGTGTGTGCTTTCAACGCATGTAAGCTATAGCCCACAACCATAATCGCTAACCACGGAGCAAACGTATGAAAGCACTGGTTTTTTTTTATCGTGCCTATGTGTTCTCGAAAGAGGAAATACCGTCCTATAGCAGTTAGTATAGGTACGTATATACTTCTAGTCTACTACACACTATAGCTGACTTTAGTACGGTATCCCCTCTCTCCTGAAAACATACAGGCAAGATGGAAAAAAATCCAATACCTTTATGTACTTGCTCCGTGGTTAGCGCTCATGCTAGTGAGCTATAGCTTACGTGCGTTAAAAGCATACACGTCATGAGCCAATCGCATAGGTTCAAAAAAAGTGGTCATTTCCATTGCCACTATGCGTTTGCTCCATGATTTTTCCCTCCGTGTGGCTGGGAGAAACAGCAAGGTTAGTGTTTCAGGTCTGTTAAAAACATAGGTTTGGTAAAACTCGATGAAAACGATACGTACGTTGGCGTGGAAAGTATATTTTTTGTGTCTCAATAAAAATTGATTTTCTGTCGAATCAAATTATTATTTTTTTTGTAGTTTTTTCTTTGTTTATTAATTAAATATTTTAATTTAAATAAGTCCTGATTTTTTGTATCTGTAGGTATGTAAATTAACAACATATAAATTAAAGCTTTGCATTTCTTTAGCATTAATTAAAAAAAAGTGAAATAAAACACCTCAGTGTATAATGTTAAATAGCGAATTTCTTAGTCGATTCAAACAAATGCATGTACTGAACTTTTAAATGTTTATTAGAAGTTTTATACTATTTTTTAGCAAACTGTATTTGTTTTGCAGATACTGCCGTTTCTTCTTAGGCGAATAAAAGAAGATGTTCTTCAAGATCTTCCACCCAAAATAACACAAGATTATTATTGCGATCTTTCTGATTTGCAAAAATCTCTATACGAAGATTTTAAAACTAATCACTCTGCCACTGTAGTGAGAGATTTCAATACACTTGATCATGTTAAACGTAGACATGTTTTTGAAGCCTTAAGATATCTTCGGAATGTATGTAATCATCCGAAACTGGTACTTCATCCTAGCCATTCTCAGTATCAAACGGTAAGAAGTTATAACGAAATTAATTTTTTTTTAAGCAAAAATGGTGTGTACGATTCTATTCTAATATTAATAACGATTACTATGGAATATTATTGACGACAATCGTATCACTTGAATCAAATTATTGTAACCTTATTTTTTAAATCAATTTTAGTGCCTCACAATTTAGTCATTGTGTAGCAAAAAGCATTTTATTTATAAATAAGTAATTAATTTATACTTACAAATTTTTCTGTTTTCATGATAGATATTATAGAGATACATCGAAAACAAGTGAAATTTAAGTTTTTTTTTCTTCCTATGAACCCATCTCTCATTTATGTACGTCCATGTTTTTGTTCTTCTCAGTAGAATGTCAGAAAATATCATTTTTTTATTTATAAGCGTTTTTTTGACATTGATAGGCTTACTGCACCCTTATTTAGATAGTATTTACCATAGAAGCATCATTCAACTAGACCCACCTTATGGTTCATTGGGCAGCAAAATAGCTGATAGACCGGGCTCCAACAGTAATGAACCTGGAAAAGTTATTCGACCTGAAAAAAATATTCTCAGATTCTTTGGCACATTTGAAACAAAAAACCAATTAAAACGTATATACCTCAACCCCGCTGTTTTCGAGTTAAAAAGTCCCAAAGTTTCAAAAAATGCATTTTTTCCGGTTTTCAGGGCTCCACGAATGTGCTGAATAAAAATATTTTCATATGTTACAACACACGATCATAAACTGTAAGCCTTTCTCTACAATCTCCAAAAAAGAAAATTTCGAAAAGTTTAGTGGCATGATTGTTTTTTGCAATAAACGTTCGGGGCGTTTCAGCGCGCGCTCAAATGTGAGTGTATAACTATATATACGTTTCGTGGCTCAGCGTGTAGTGAACATATATAGTTATACACTCACATATGAGCGCGCGCTGAAACGCCCCGAACGTTTATTGCAAAAAACAATCATGCCACTAAACTTTTCGAAATTTTCTTTTTTGGAGATTGTAGAGGAAGGCTTACAGTTTATGATCGTGTGTTGCAACATATGAAAATATTTTTATTCAACACATTCGTGAAGCCCTGAAAACCGGAAAAAATGCATTTTTTAAAACTTTGGGACTTTTTAACTCGAAAACAGCGGAGTTGAGGTATATACGTTTTAATTGGTTTTTTGTTTCAAGTGTGCCAAAGAATCTAAAAATATTTTTTTTAGGTCGAAAAAACAACTTTGACGAAACAGTTTACAAAAAAAACAAAAAAACCAAGGGGGATAAATGGGTCATAGGACCCACGGTAAGAACGAAGTTCTTTAAACATGAGATAAGTATAGACACAATTTCTTAGGTAACAAGGGGGTCGCCAGACCAACAGGAAGAACGAAGCTCTGTAAACGTTAGTACTGCATTCATGTTGTTTACTAAAACAAATACTTGAAAAACGAATAAAAAAAAAAAAAATAGTTTACTACTCACGATGGTTGAACTTCGTAAGTACTTTATTTATGCACGACGTTCTCACGAAGTTCAACCATCGTGAGTAGTAAACTATTTTTTGCAAACATGAATGCAGTACTAACGTTTACAGAGCTTCGTTCTTCCTGTTGGTCTGGCGACCCCCTTGTTACCTAAGAAATTGTTTCTATACTCATCTCATGTTTAAAGAACTTCGTTCTTACCGTGGGTCCTATGACCCATTTATCCCCCCTGGTTATTTGTTTTTTTTCTTTTTTTTTCTTTTTTCTTTATTTCTTGTTTTATTTTTTTATATTTCTAGTTTATTTTTTTTTCATATTTTATTTTATTACATTTGTTTTCATTTTTTTTTTTTATTTCTTGTTTTATTCTTTTTTTTCATTTCTTGTTTTATTTTTTTTCATATTTTATTTAATAACATTTTTTTTTATTTTTTTTGTATTTCCTTTATTTTATTTCTTTCTTATTTTCATATTTATTTTTTTTTTTTTCATTCCCTTTTTTTGTCAAACATCATTCCTTTTTTTTCATATTTAATTTTATTACTTTTTTTTTCATTCTTTTGTATTTTCTTTATTTTAATAATTTATTTATTTATAAAACAATTTATTTATAACAGTAATTAGTAGCATTACTGTAATGCCAAAAAAAACCTCAGGCTTAATAAAAATCGGTCGGTATTTTATGCATCAAATGCATAAAATACAAATATTTAATGCGTAATAACGCGTTTTATTATGTACAATCTACATAACCATATTATGCTTATTAACAATTTTTTTTTTTTTTTTTTTTTTTTTTTTTTTTTTTTTTTTTTTTTTTTTTTTTTTTTTTTTAGATGTATTATTTAGAAAACAAATACACAGTTTATAAAACATATACATAATTGAATGTATTATTAGTGAATACATTTAAAAATGGAATGTTATAGTTACGAACCACACCATAAGTACAAGAAACCGAGTTCCCATAGTCGGCAGCGCTCGTATACCAGAGCGGGTAAGGTACTGGACTCATATGCCCGAGGTCGAGGGTTCAAATCTCTTTAATGGAAAGTGTTTTTTTTTGTTTTTTTTTTACTTTTTTTTTTTTAGAATTGTTAAAGAAAAAAATTCTAAGAGAAATAAAAATTATTGTGGGAAAATAAAATTAAAATTTGTTTGAAATTTAATTGCTTGGGAGTGTGAGGGGGAATGGTGGGTAAAGGTGTGCAGAAGAGTAACACGGCACGGTTGGCAGATATACATATATAGTGGGGAGAGGGGAAGTGTATGGAAATAGTTGGTGAGGGGGAGGGGATAAGGGGGGAAACTTGAGAGGAAGAGACTCTGGGTAAACGACTTTCTTTTAAAAAAAAAAAAATCTGTAGGTTTTAAAATTCTAGCCCCCCGAGTAACGCGACATAAAGAACTTCGTTCTAAAAATTGTTTAAAAAATACCTGACCACATTCTTGGGTGGCAAGATAAACTTTTAGGAACATTACTATATTTTAAATAAGGAAGACCAAGAAAATTGGGTGCAAATAATTTTTCCCGGTTCATCACTGTTTGAGCCCGGTCCATTAGGTTGCGATTGTGCTGCGATGACAAAAACTATTTTTGGCATATATCTATGTCCTTTAATAAATATTATTTCTTTGTATTTTTAGGCTCAAATTTCATAAAACTATTCTAAAACTATTTGCAGTATACGTTTCTTAAGATTTGGAATTAGTTTTAATATTTTTTAAAGTTATTACTTCTATCTTATTTCTGCCATTTACCAGAAATAGCAAGCTACTGACATATAGAATAACTTATTTAACTTCTTACAAGACCTATGGTGGTTGTCGTCTTACTTCGGTTATATAGATACATCAAGATAATATGCATGCACACATTCACGCATGCATTTTTTAGATATACATGCGTACAAGTAGTTTTGAACGCACGTTGTATAATTTAACTTATAGTTACCTTGGTTACAATTATTTATAGATATTTTTGTGCTATATTAAAGTACTATCACTAATTATTTGAAGAAAACAAATTGTTGCGGACATTCTTTGCTGTAACTTTATCTTTGTAAACAAGTATTTTATCTACACCATATTTTTATTGCCATGAGCTATGTGGATTGTATTTCAACATGACATTTTTGAACGAGCTCTGTGAATACGTTATAAACTCGTAAAATGAGCTAAGAGAACCCCTTGAACTATCTTGTAGTCTAAAATTTTTTTAAAATAATAAATGTGCCTTACTTAACTATTCATACATCAAAAGAAACTAAAAATAGAATTAGGAATATCATTGAAAAAGTATCTAAGTCTAGTTGTGTTCAGCAGTCCAAAAAGAGTAAAGGCTGATAGTCTTGGTTAACGATAAATCATTAAGTTTATTGTAGTAGATAGACTAGGCTGATACGAGCACACGTCCCCCTCCCTGCCCACGTTCAAGACCTCGTGCGGACAGCCACGACTCTGCACGAGGCGCTAGGGGTTGTGCACAGCCTCCGTCTCTCTGGTTTGCCTGTAGGAGAGCGTGTTGTTTTGTATGCATGGATGAGAGCCCCAACCACACGCTCACATCTGTAAGGTATGACAAATAAGTGTTACCTTTCCAAGGTAATACGTGTACACATATACATGTTCATCTACATATATAGATAAATACTTACGTACGATGTGTGTATGTATACATTTTTATAAAGATTTTTAATTTAAAATGTATAATGTGTAGGTAATAGGGTAGGACTAGAGTTAGAGATGTAGCACAGTATCTTGAGATCGAGTGGTCCTTGGTTTCAATTTGACCATGTATAGATTTTTTTATGGGTGGAATGTTTATGCACAGCAAAAATAGAATCAGAAAAATAACATCAGTAAAAATTATCTTGTTTGTGTATCAACAGATCCTTGATTCCAATTTGACTACCAGCCTATGTATAATGTGTTTTATTGGTGGACCGTTTACGCACAGGAGGAATATAATCTGCAAATAGCAGTAGCGGCGGTAAAATCAGCAGTAGGAGTTATCTTGTATAATTACTTTTCTACGTATAACTAAGAGATCCAATGATACGCTTACCTGTAGGGTACATCAGCAGCCAGAACTATCTTTGATTTATGACCGAAGTGTCTCAGCCACACGCTTTTTCGCGTGCAGTACAACCAATACTTATTACTAAGAGAGGGTTTATCTAAATAGATACGAACACGAATGAAACAAGGATGGAATTTTTAAATTATAAAGTAATAAGTTTCGTTAAAAACAGATTTTATTTAACTTTTTTACCATTTATTTTTCAACTAATAAAAATATTTGTTTTACAACATTTTGATAAAATTTAATTTGTATATGATACTTCGACATACTTTTTTTTATATAATACTTCGACATACTCTTTTTATCTTTTTCCCTTCATTGATGGTACTCTACCTCTTCTTTTTTTTGTTGACGGTTGTCGAGTTTTTAAGTTCAACTGGTGGTGGTGGTGGTGGCATATTATCCTGCTGACTGAGGTTTTTAGTTGATAAACCCAGAGGCTGCAATACATCACTATTCGGGCCAACTGTTGGTGACGCTGCCTCGGACATCACCAATTGTTTGATCAGTGACCATGTAAGATCAATTATTGGTGGTGATGCAGGTGGTGGTGACGGTGATGTTGCCCGATGACTAGTATGCTTCTTTTCGAACTTCTCCGTAAATGGAGGACTTGGGCTTGATGGTGATATCAACGGCTAAAGTGTATTCCGTATTACTGGTGGTATAGGTTCAACATTTGACAACGTTGCCTTTGATACCGCTGATTTTTTTACCGGTGACCACGTGAGGTTAATTATGGGTGGCAGCTCAGGAGGTGGTGGTGATGTTTGACGTCTAGCGATTTTATGCTGCTCATCGAACTCCTTCGTAAATGAAGGAGTAGGACTTTTTGGTGTTATCGGTGGAAAAAGTTCATCGAATAATAACGGTGATATTGGGTGAGCGGCCAATCTCTGCCAAAAAAAATCATTGTCGTTGCGGTCATCGTTTTGCAAATATTCAACTAGTTCACCCAGCTTTTCTTCAACTGGCAGCGATGGAAAAAGGCGATCAGCGATGAGCGGCCCTGCATCCTGAGAGTTGGTGATTGGTGAAGACTCAAACAACTGCTTGCAGACTTCCATTTCCAAACGCTCTGTCGGTGTAAAAGATACTTGGTAAGAGTCCATGTCGATGAATGAATGAATTTCTGAGGGACTAGCACCTCGTTTAAATAGGCAGTCGAACAGCTACGCCGAAAAATTGTAGTATTAGAAAAGGATACAATTATGTCTGCTACTATCTCTCTTCTTAAAATGCAAATAGCATTATACATACTAGTATAAATTAGTAGAGTAGGAGAAATTGCACATCCAAAATACACCCCCCTCCCACGCCTAATACATACATGTGTATGTACGCAAGTTAGTCATGACTTGATTTTCTTCGAGTGGCAAAATAAATTTGCCCACTTCTACAACAGCATTCAAGGAAGCAACAAATCTGAAAGAGGAAAACAGGAAACAAGGAGCTTAATTCTAGAAGGAAAAGGAAAAGGAATATTAACGATAGCCGAAACAGAAGCAGCATTAAAGGAAGTGGTCCTTAAATTTGACGCAGCAAAAGTAGGAGTGCCTCGATTTTTAAATCATAAAATGTTTTTCTTTGTTTCCCTTACATAGTTGCCTAAATCTGTACTTCTAAAGTTGTTTCTACTTTTTCCCAAACTTGCTTGACTTAAACTGTCTCTCTGAAAAACTTTTCGTAGAGAAAGTATTTTTTATAATTTTTTTCTGACACTAAAGCTACTAAAAAATTTTTTTTCAAACGAAAAATATTTTTTTCTCGCAGTTTATTAAATCCATCTACATAAGTTTGATACAAGCTGCCTTTCATAAATTATTTTCACTTTTCTTGTACGCGATTTAACGCAACAAAGGTGAGAGTGCTTTGATTTTAAAATCCTAAAATATCTTTCTCTTACAAAGTTAACCAAATCTGTACTTCTTAAATTATTTTTTCTTTTTTTCATACTCGCTTGACTAAAACTTTTCGTAGTGAAAATATTTTTTTCCGACACAATTTACTGTAGCTACTAAAATTTTTTTCAAACTAAAAATATTTTTTCTAATAGTTTATTATATCAATCTACATAGGTTTGATACCAACTGCTTTTCATAAATTATTTTCTACTTTTTCTTATACGCGCTTAACTAAAACTGTATTTCTAAGAAAAAATTTTCCGTGTGAAAATATTTTTCCTGACACATTCACCGTTTACTTATTTTTATTCTCAAAGTAAAAATTACTTTTTTTTCACATAATTCATTTCATCTACTACATAAGTTTTATTTACTCTGCCTTTAAAATTTTTTTTTTTTTGCAAACTTAAATTATTTTTGTTCGTTTTAGCTCGACAAAACTTTTTTGCTTTTATTTTCTCTTTCTACGACGTATTGTAAAAGAATGTTTTTACTTTTTACAGCGGTCGTGATCTTCCTACTATAAATTTTAATCATTTCTCAGATAGAAAAAAAGTATTTTTATTTTTTAAGTAGTACATAATGCAGTGTTCATTCACGTATTCCTATTTTTTTTATTTTTTTATAGCATTACGATGGTCAAGACAACATCGGCTTATCATTAAGGAAAAAATTCAACATCACGGTCTAAAGATCGATCAGCAAAAGAAAAAGGAACAAAAAAGATAGAAAAAGGTATCTTTTAATATTCTTTAATTTTTCTAATTTTACTTGCTTATAAGGTAGCATCACTTTTACACTCAAAAATTTTTTGTACAGAGCAGATGGCAGTATTATTTAAAGATGTCTTCGACCAAGTGTGCAAAAATTTCATCATGTTACCATCACCAGTTTCACCAATTCAATCAAATGGTCCTTTATGGTGGCTCTTTGATGAAGAGGACAACGAGGACGAATTACCTCATCAAAATAGAACACAATCAGAAGAAAAATTAAAAGTGCCAGCAATAAAAGAAAGAGATGTCCCTTTAATGCCACCTACAATAGAAGAAATAGAAGTACAGGATATATTGCTACCATCTCCTATATCATGGAGCGAGTGGATGGAGCTGTACAAGCAACCACCGCCACCTCCTCCATCATCAACACCACCATTACCACCAGCTCCGATACTACCATCACCATTTAAAGAATCACCGCCACTAATATTATCACCAACACTACTACCAACATCATCGCATCAGTAGCAGCAGCAGCAGTCATCATTGTTCATTCAATCGCTGCCAGAAAATATTGAGAATGGACAGAAGATGATAAAAAAGAACTAGATATGAGACCCCAAATCTTGCTCAAGCAGCAAGAGTTAAAAATAAAGGCAGGATCATAAAAGTGATAAAGGTTTGGTTGAAAATAATCGAAAATAATCGGAAAAAATAAGAAGAAAAAGAGAAGCGTGAAGCTGTCCAGCTGAAAAAAAGCGATTAAATCGAAAAAAAAGAAAAGAAAAAGAGAAAATAAAGGAAATAAAAAAAAAAATGTAAATGTAAAAAAAAGTTATAGTTGAATAATGAACATTACATTTGCGATTTTGTAAGAATATAACTGTATTATTAAATGTAATAAATGTTATTTAATTTTTTTAATATGAAGTCATTTGTTGTAACGTATTGTTAAACTTCTTTTTAGATAAGAGGAAAAACTTTGACAATTAAAGTTTTACCGCAATTATTAATTAACTTTATGTTTGATATTAATACCTTTTTAATAACTATAATATTATCATACCTGTAATACTGACTTCTTGTAAGGTATTTACCACCACCCTAAGTCATTTTTTTCTCTCATTTACACACACGCATACGCACATACATACACACATGCTTCCCACCCCTATTTAAGTATACTTTTTGCTAAACTCTGGAGGTATTTAAAGGAGTTTACGTTGACAGAGCAGTTCATTTTAACCCAGTGACTCGATTACTGAGCTTGCTCCTGCAAGAAATCATGGCTACTGTACAGCATTTCAAGGGATTCTTCTACCTGCCTGTAGCAATCATACAAACAAGTTGTTGAAAGTAAAGTCAACGCTGCTCAAATTTAAAGACTGTTAGATTGTAGTCCTATAACATTGAAGGATGCTGATACTTTCAATAAGAGTTCAAGTTAACAACCTTTGAAAAACAAAAATTTCAGGCAGCTGTGGCTTTACTCAAAACTACCGTACAATTTCTTTATGACCATTTGGAAATAGTAGAGGCGGAGAAAATATTTATCGATGAACCTCAAGTTTTTGTGGCTGACAGTGAGCAAGAAGAAACAGCAGCAGTCAAGGCATTCGAAAATGAACCTGCAGTTTTTATACCAAAAAGTTCACAAAAAGCGGGCCTTGCAATAAGCGTCCATGGTAAAGGTGTAACAGAAACGGGCCCTACAACAAGCATTCAAAATGAAGGTATGATAGAAGCGACAGCAGCTCCCGTTCTTCAGGATAATAGATCAGTAAATTTAAATGACGTTAACAGTGCATTTGAAAACGCATAACGACAGCTTTGATCGTAAATTTAAAACACCTAGATCTGAAAAAGTTCTTAAAAGACGCTTAACATCAGTTTGTAGAACGGATCCATCGATCTCTTAGTGAATATGAGGCGTTAAAAGTAAATGCAGTGTTGGCAGCTGAATATATAATAGTTAAAGATAATTTCGAAAATGTAGATTTGAAATACTTAAACACAAAATCACAAGCTATATTGCAGACAACAGAGTTAAATGAGTGGTGTAATGTGAATGTACAACAGCCAATAGAAAAAAATATGGATGATTTTAGTGACAAAGAATCAGGCTGGTCTTTGCTCTCAATTTTAAATTTAGTTGTTAATATTAATAAACTTAATCCTATGCGAGGTAGTTCTTTTATAGATTTTCCAGGTTACATAAAAAACAAAAATGCTTGTGTAAATGTAGTGAACAGAGACGTTCAGTGTTTAAAATGGGCTATTCTGTCAGTAATACATCCAACAAAAAGAAATCGAAATCGGGTCTCGAACTATGTTCAGTACAAAAACGAGTTACACTTTGATGGAGTTAATTTTTCTGTTAACCCAAAGCAAATTAGAAATTTCAAAAACCAAAACAAAGTATCGGTGAATTTATATTTTTTTAAAAAGAAGAATGATGTATACAATAATTTTTCCAGTCACTTAACAATAAATAAAAAAGAAGTCCATGTCAATCTTTTACTTTTTGAAAGCTTCTATGTAAATCATGAAGAAGATGATAATATGATTGAAGGTAATAACTATTTAAACGAAGAATACAAATATCATAACGTTTGGATAAAAAATTTATCCCGCTTGTTATATAAACAATTATCTAAACATAGACATACAGTACATATATGTGATCGTTGCTTTCACTATTTTTCGTTAAAACAAAAGTTAAAAAATTATGAAGTCGATTGCAAAATTCTAAATAAGTGCAAAATTATACTGCCCAATAGAAATCAGAAAGATGATATACTACAATTCAAAAATTGTATGTATAAAAACAAAGTACCTTTTGTTGTATATGCAGACTTTGAGTGTTTGCTAGAACCTACAAAGAGCAGTTGTGCTTATCAAAGTCATAGAGCATTCAGTATGAGTGATTTTGTTAAGTACTCTTACCTAAGATAGCAAATCAGAATATGAGATTTATAGAAAAAGTGACGAAAACGATAAAGAAACGCCTGCTAAGTGGTTTGTTCGTTCTCTGTATCTTCTTGTTCTAAAACTAGAAGAATTATACAGCAACCCTATAAAAATGACAAATTGGACACTTGAAGAACAATTTAAATATAATGAAGCTTTTTTGTGTCACATATGCAACCAACCATTCAGCTTGGATGATATAAGAGTTAGAGATCACTGTCATCTCACTGGAAAGTAAGTGTACTTTTTTTAAACATATTGTATCATGAAGCGTACAATATTTTTTTAAATTTTAGATACCGTGGTTCCGCTCATAACAAATGCAATTTTAATCATGCAGACTCAAGAATGATACCCGTAATTCTTCACAACTTGAGCGGATATAATTCGCATTTGTTTGTAAAAGAACTTGCTACACGCTTCTCGGGAAGAATTCAGCTTCTACTACGAATGAAAGAAAAATACATCTGATTTACAAAATATGTGGAAGGGACTGATGTCAGTCTTTGATTTATTGATTCCTTTAAGTTTATGACTTTATCTCTTGATAAATTGTCATCTTATTTAAAGGAATTAAAAATATTGAAAACAGTATATTCAAATGATGATCATTACGCTACAGATCAAATAAATTTATTTAAAAAAAAAGGTGTGTACCCTTATGATTATATATCTTCTTTTGAAAAACTTCAAGAACTTAGGTTTCTATCAATAGAAAGCTTCTACAGCAGCTTAGTTGAAGCCCATATGAGTGATGAAGAATATGAACATGCTATAAATATTTGGAATACTTTCAATATACAAATACTTGGGCAGTATTCCGACTTATGTTTAAAGACAGATGTATTGTTACTAGTTGAAATATTAGAAAACTTTAGAAATAATTGTCTTGAGGCATATCATTTAGTGGTTTGTTAGTATATATCAGTGCCCTCCGGTGAATTTGGAAATTCAAAGTGATCAGTGATCCGTTGGAGGCGAAATGTGAGAAAATAAGTAAATACAAGTAAAGTGTATTTAAATTTTCTTGCGTTGATTTATCAATGCGCAACGTTTCGCTGACAATATGCGTCAGCCTCATCAGGCTACAAAATTAAAATTAAAAATACACAATGAGTGATCTAAAAGGCTCAAACACAAAATACAATAAATTTTGATGTAAATTGTTACCGCAGGTACGCGAGAATTCGTAAGTTTGGTTGACTTACTCGTCACCTGTCGTGCTATCGACTGACAATAAATTACAACAAGAAGCCAGCCCTTATATAGGTGGAGCCGCAAAGGTAGACGGTAAAGGGCGATGAACTCGATCGGGACATTTGAACTTTCGTAGTAAAGGAAGGTATGCTCTATTAAAGGAAAGCACATCCTCTTTTCTATTGATGTTGTGTTTGTCGAGTTTTATATAAAGCATTTCGGAGATAATTCTTTTTTTGTAATTAGATTCTTTGTCAAGGATTTTAAAGTTATTCCAATCGAATTCATGGTCAAAATTGATTTGGTGTGCACAAATAATGGAATCAGAGTTTTTACTTTTCATATGTTCACTGATGCGGACCTCTGCCGCTCGCTTTGTGACACCCACATATGACGCAGTACAATTTTTACAATAAAACTTATCTACTACATTTGTCTGTTTATGTTTATTCGCATATCATTTAGATCCGGCTCATTATTACACAACGCCTGGCCTTACATGGGACGCGATGTTGAAATTTACGAATGTGAGTAATACCTGCAAAGTATTAAGATTGTTACACATATATAATTTATATAAATAAAATTACAATTACAGGTAAAATTGGTACTGTTGACTGACATAGAAATGGTTACGTTCATCGAGCGTGAAATTCGTGGTGGTATAAGCCAATGTTGCAATCGGCATGCCAAAGCCAATAATTCGTACATGAAAGAAGGCTATGAAGCTAATAAAAGTGATAAATATTTGATGTATTATGATGTTAATAATTTGAATGGATGGGCTATGATCAAGCCATTGCCTTATGGAAGCTTTGAATGGATTTAAAATGTAAGTCCAGTTCGTAGTTTGAACGTGGCAGATGATGGAGAAATAGGTTACATACTTGAAGTGGACTTTTAATATCCTAAGACTCTTCACGATGCCCATAAGGATCTCCTCTTCTGTGCTGAGCACATCGCACCACCAGCGTCCAAGCAAAAAAAATTGATGACTACACTGTATGATAAACAACGATATGTCATTTACTATCGAGCGCTCACACTAGCCGTTAGCCATGGTCTTCGCATAAAAAAAGTTCATAGAGTTTTACAGTTTAATCAAAGTCCGTGGTTAAAGGAATATATAGACTTAAACAGTGAAAAGCGTAAAAATGCAACAAATGACTTTGAGAAAATGTTATATAAATTAATTGATAATGCTGTCTATGGAAAAACGATGGAGAATGAGTGCAAACGTATTGATGTCAAGCTTATTAATAAATCAGAAGGGCGTTACGGTGCTGAGAGTTATACCGCTTGACCAAATTTCCACAGCTGTGATATATTTGATGAGCATTTAATGCCTATACAATTATTACGCACCGAAATCAACATTAAGAAGCCAATATATGTTGGATTGAGTGTCTTGCACCTATCTAAGACACTTGTATATCGATTTCATTATAAATTTATAAAAAGTCAAATGGCAGATTAATGCAAACTCTTATACACAGATACCGACAGTCTTCTGTATGAAATATCAAATTACAATTTCTACAATGTGATGCATGAAAATATCATAGAATTCGACACATGGGACTATCCTATCAATAATGATTTTAACATGCCTTGTAGTAATAAAAAAATTGTTGGCCTGATAAAGGATGAGTGCAATGGAAAAGTCATGTTGGAATTCGTAGGATTAAGGGGCAAAATGTATAGTGTAAGGATTTAAGACCAAAAGCCATTGAAGAAAGCCAAGGGTGTCAAGAGCTCAGTAGTAAATGCTATAATAGACTTTGATGATTACATCAAGTACTTCTGCGAAAATAGTAGTATGAGTCGAGAACAAAAAAGTATTAGGTCACACGACATCTTTAGCTCTTTACTGAAAAAGAAACAAAAATTGCGCTCAGTGCGAATGATGATAAACGCTATTTTCAATCTGGTTCTACAGACACCCTACCATGGGGTCATTACAGCATAGTAGAAAGGGGATTAGTAAACCAAGGTAAAGAGCTAGAAGGGGGAAAGACAGCTAATCTGATCGAAAATGAAAAAGTAAGGGTCGAAACAGCAAATCAGAATAAAGAAACAGGAAGAGAAAAGAGTGCTCATCTAAAGCCATCCAAAATAGAGGGGGAAGTTGCAGTGGAGGGGCTAGCTCGATATAAGGAAGTGTCACAGTCGGCAGAGCTCATTATAATACCAGCCAGAGGTTTTAATCAGACTTGACTGAAAAGACAACAAGAGCCCCTATCGCCATCAGTAGTCGTTTCTGACAACGTTACACCAAGTAAAAAGCTTTGCACAGGTTAGCATGATTTGTTTTCAATTTTTTTCGTTAAAAAAAAGGGGAAAAAAAGAAAAAAAATGGATCTTGCACAACTTGATAATATCTCTAACAAAGGTTTTCTGCCGAAAAAAAAACTTTCTGACATGATTCCACACAAGAAATATATGGTGACCAAACTGAGGAAGGTCAACACTAGATTTGGGCCAACAGTAGTAGCTGAGTTAGCTGAAGATTTTCAAATCTTTTTACTGTTTAAAATATGCATAGCTCTGTATGATAATGATGAATTTCATATCGAACTGCTGGATGCTGTAAATAAGTTTAGATTATTTTCAATGTTCAATGGAAAAAATATTGTATTTTCTTATGATTAAGAATAAGTAAATAAAATGACAATTTCTCTCAAATTTGAAGTATTTATTTCTCGAATACACTTCATGTTAAAGTTGGAACGATTTTTTTCTTAATATAATATTCAATTTAGTACATTATATTGAACAAAATTTCTTTAACTTAATTCTTTTAAAATTGAAAAAGTTTTATTTTAATAATTTATTTGATCAATTATATAAAAAATATTTTTTTACTTATTATAAAAAAAAATTTTTTTCATAATTTACGCTTAACAATCCAACTATTATAAGTGTTGTTGAAACCCAACCACTTTACAAAAACTTACTGTCAACGTCTTCGAAGATGTTTTTCCACCAGGTAAATATCCGGATTTTTTGTTTTTTGCAGTTCCTGCTCATAAAAACCTCCGGAGATAAGTTGATCTCGATAATCTTTGAAACGATACGTAGTTGGATTTGTTCCTGCTACATAAGTAATTGTAAATAATTCTGTTGACCAATGAGGAGTATAGCTTTTTTTAAATACTTGTTTCATTTTGCTCACGTGGACTTTATCACCAACTTTGAATTTTGGTTTTGGTTTGCTGCTACGTTTGCATCTTTTTTTAAATTTTGTTAGGACTTTAATTTCGTTTTCAGTAGTAACATCTTTTGGTTCCATACCAATTGTTTGATGTTTTCTATTATAATATAATTTAATCTACGTTTGCAAAACATGAAACCATTCGTAATTGCCTTGTAAGCTGAATTGTTCCCACATAAGGTTTTTTAAAGTACGATTGAATCGATCGCATATAGATGCTTTGAGGTTGCTGTAGGTTGAGTATAAGTTTATTTTGTATTTTTGCATTAGATTTTGAAACTCAAAATTATAGAATTCCTTGCCTTGGTCAGTTTGCAAGTTTACTGGCACCCTTCCGTCCTTCAATATAGACTGCATCACTGTTGACACTATTTTACCTATTTTTTTCCTTCATTGGTACAGCCCATGCATACTTTGAAAAAACATCTATTACTGTAAGTATATACCTATAACCTTTGTTTTTACTAGCGTTAGGCTGCATCTCGACAGGGCCCGCTTACCAAGTCTCATCTAAGCCACGCACGTCAAATTTTAAACGAGGATAATTACGTCTTGCTGCCTTGTGAAGTTCCTTGATAACTCGTTACATGTGTTAAATGTATAAATTTATTTTTGTTTAATCAGCTTGAAAATTTGAATGCTACCTATTTCTTTTTCAAAACTTATTATTTTTTCAGTTAAGTAAGCACGATTTACAGCATCTCGAGGTTGTTTTGACGCTGCAACATTGCACAATCATTTATTATCTAAGTCATCCTGTCCATCTGCAGTAAGTTTGTATCTGACCCCAGGAGGACCTTGGGTACCGCCTTTACTCCTACCTAGTTTACGACCAAATACATCAACACTCATTGTCATACTGAAACAAAATGACTGCTTACCTTAATATATACACCCTGCCTTACGTAGCTCTTCAATAATTGATATTATTTCATTGTCATGACTTGGATTTCCTGCCGATCTTTCAGCTGTGAGTAATCGTAAACGATCCACAAGTTCGTTGGAATTGTCCCAGTGCACGTAATCTACATGCTGTGTTTTTCGAGCGATTTTGTATTGTGGTAATAATGATCCTCCAGTTTTACTTGGAACGTAGTCGAACATAGGAGCAATAATTTTATTAAATTTGTGACTGTTATGTTGCCTAAGAGGTTTATTCTTATCAAATCCTCTTCTATGAACACTCGAAATCTTTAAAAGCATATAATATTTTTGCATATCCTCTTCCGTTGTAAGATTTGTATTCGGGTGTTTTTTTATGAGTAGCTCCATTAATCCGTCAGTCATTGGAAATTCGAGTTTGTCCATTGTAATTTTATTATTATCAAAATAACTTGGTAAATTCCCAAGTTTATATGTTCTATTTTCTTTTCGTACCCCATTCATCAAATCCAATAACTTTTTTTAATCATTATCAAGCATTCGCAAATATGAGTTCTTCGATAAGTTCTCATTGATTTCAACATTATTAGACTTACATTGAGTAGTTTTATTCATTTTATCAGTATCTTTATTCATATTATCATCACTTTAACTGGCAGCAGACTCGACCACCGTGCTATTATCATCGTTGGGTGGTTCTTTAGTTTTTGCTTTCGTAACATCTTTATTTTTATCGTTATTTAAGTAGTTATAGATTACAGATGAATTTCTTCCATTTTTCTTAGTTGTAGTAACAATTTCCTGTAAAGGATCTGTTATTGGTTTAAAAGTTTTTCTTAGGACTTTCTTAACTTCATCTTTTCCAAACTTAACTGTCTGTACTTTTTTTTACGGCCTCTCTTACCTTTACTAATAGATTAAGTACGTCTTTTTCTTCTGTATACATGTTGATGCTTTAATGCTACACATGTTAATGGCTTTCGTTGGACTTCAAATTTTTGCTATGTATTTCTTATATTTAAAGCAAAATTGTCAAAATCTTTACTATATCGACCATTTTTTATCTGTACATCCTTATTCATAACAACAAATCCATACCGATCATGATTCCAACAGCTAGAGCATAACTCTTTCAATTTAGTATATGGCATATCTGAATTTACATGATCATAATACACATGTCTCAAATTAACTTTATCCTGACGAAATAAAACTAAAAAATTTACGGTGTCTCTCCCAAGATGTTTTGGTACTTGAGCATATGACTGACAAAGATAGAAACAGTCTACATTTTTATGTTTTCCCATGCAGAAAAAGGCTTTCACATTATCTTGTTTTTCACAAGCTACATCATCGGAAATCATAATAGAATTTGGTAAGGCATTATCTGGTGAGATTACTGCTTCGCGTTTACTGAAAGGTAAGTACTTCACACCATCTATAGGTTCTAATAGCTCTTTTGAAAAATTTGTATTTGGGTTGATTCAATGATTTTGAATATACGTATATATTTTTGAATTTCAGTCCGTTAGGATGTACTATTAATGCTAATAAGCTATTGGTTTCATCACAGTTGGATGGACCACAAAATATAGCACGGATACTATCTGGAAGGAGCTCACCATGTAGATTTACACGCTTTTCTTGTTTTACAATAGCATCAAAATTTGGAACTTGCAATGTTACAGGCTGTTCTTTTAATTTTATGCCTGTGCTGTATAACGTAATAGTTACAACTAAACTGTAAGATAAAATGATACTGCCCTTTATACTCTTGCATTTTTATGTTATACTATGGCTACATTGCAACTGATCTAATGAGTATAAGTATACATATTTTTTCGCAACACTCAGTCACAATCCAACCTTCAAAGTTAAATGATCATACATTGTAAGCGAGGATATGGTCTTGTAAATTAAATCATAAATTCTTCACCTGTAGAAATTCATTTACCAGGTTATCAGTACTGTGATCCAGGTACTTAACTTACAGGACGCCTCGCTAGAGGTGACCTTGGAGTAAATCCTCTGGATGTGGCGTGCAAAGAGCATGACATAGCTTATTCGAAAAATCAATACGATCTTAAGACTAAAAACAAAGCAGATAAAAGTTTAGCTGGGCGAGCTTGGCAAAGAGTTGAGGATTTGGATTCGAGTATTGGTGAAAAAACAGCTGCTGTTCTGGTAACAGGTGCAATGAAGCTTAAGAGTAAATTAGGTATGGGTTTGGAACAGAAAAAAAAAAGAAAAGAGGTTCAAAAAAGAAATGCAGTATAAAAAAGAAACTAAAAACTACTATGAACACAGTTATTAAGGCTGCCTCGCATCAAATAAATACTAAGACAAAAAATGAGTTTTAAACTAATTTACAAATGAGTTTTAAACTAAGCGTCGAAAAATTTCTTTTTTTCGTGGAGTAATAATGCGAAATGACTTACCCAGTGATGGGCCTTGGTATCGTGAAACTGCTATTGTAAATCTTGACGACAAGAATGGAGCTGGATCTTACCGGGTGGCGTATCGAAAATATGGCCAGAATATTGTTTATTATGACTGTTTTGGGGATTTGCAGCCACCTATTGATTTAATGTTGTATTGGGGTGTTGATACAGTTCAGTATAATCACAAACGATATCAAAAATTCAACTCTTACAACTGCGGTCATTTGTGCTTAAAGTTTTTGACACAAAATGGTAAAAAAAATCTCAGTTTTACATTGACGGTCATGGAAGAAACATTAACACTTAGTTTGTCTGGTACTTCTTCTACCCTAGAGGCGCAATATTTTTCACCCATTGAATTATCATCAAAACACAAATATGTTCTTGGTTTAGTAGAACTCCTAACGTTCAATTTAATTTCTAATATTGATGTAAATAACAATAAATTTTACGTGGATGATCAAGAGGTAGTTATTCCAACTAGCAGTTATGGAATTAAAGATATTCAGTCATTTTTAGTCAATGTGTTACAACCGAAAGATATTAGTATCAGTATCAAGCCAAATAATACGATTCGTAGTGTTGTTAGGTGTTGTCATACTATTGATTTCAGACCAAAAGATTCTATAGGACGACTGAACGATTACTACAAGATAACTTAACTCATTACTCTAAATTACCTGTATCCATTCTCAAGATTAACGCATTAAAAGTTGAGTGCAGCATCACTAGCGGAGCTTATATAAACGGAAAAAAAGTTCATACAATTCATGAGTTTTTTCCAGTGGTACTACTAGGATATAAAGTAATTGAAGTTCCATCACAAATAATCTACTTACCTGTCATTGGACGAGTCACAGATCACTTACAACTACGCGTAGTTGATCAAGATGGTAATTTAATCAATTTTCGTGAAGAAGTTACTTCAATAAGATTACACATTAAACCTTAATCGTAATGGCTATCATTTATAATCACAAGAATTATATAAACAGCTTGACATGTACTTCTGCGCTCAGTCAACGGCAAGCTTTTAAATTGTTGAGACGTCACAAAGAAAAACGGAAGCATCAAAAATTGTCAAATCAAAACATACGTTTCTTAAAAGTCTTGGCTTAAAAGTAAAAGGTGTGAACTAACGTTCAAATTTTTACCTCAAAGATGGATGACATTTTAAGCATTCAGTCCTTCGTTGCGTTTGATGAGTCTATCGCACACTATGAAATTCATGCTCATCAACCATATGCATCATCAACATATAATAATAGTGATGAAACTCGTATATCAATTCAACATCAAGACCTATGCCTGCTATCATCCCGCAGTTCTTTACATATTTATGGAAGAGTGGTCAAAGCAGATGGTACTACGACGGCTGCAAATACTAAATTAGTAAACAATGCTATCCTTCATCTATTTGAAGAAATAAGATATATGAGATTAACGCTATTGAGATAGATAAGTATAGAAATGTAGGTTTAACAACTCTCATTAAAAACTTGCTAATGCTCAATCCTGATCAAAACGTATTAACTGAAAATGCTGGTTTGCTTGGTACTTCAAATAAACTTAATCTAACAAATAATAATGGCTACTTTGATCTTTTGATTCCTCTCAGTATGATTTTTGGTTTTGCCGAAGACTATCGTAAAATAGTTGTTAATGTAAAACATGAACTTATACTCACAAGATTTAGAAACGATTTGAATGCAGTTTTACAAAGTGAAATTCCTGCTGCAGAACCTAATGGAGTGGCAACTTGGGAAGACTTCAAGATATTATTATTAAAACTAGAATGGCTCATGCCTTACTTTGTAATGTCAGATGCACATAAAATTCGTCTACTTGATTATTTGCAAAAAGATAAATGTGTATCTATGAGCTATCGAACTTGGGAACCTTATGAATATCCTCTTTTACCTACTACATCGAAACATATATGGACGGTCAAGACGTCCAATCATCAGGTTTTTATATAGAAAAAAGCATAAAATGGAATACATCGTAGACATGCAAGGCTTTAAAAAGACATGCTACCACAAAATCAGCCGCAACTACTCCAAAGTCAGGCTGGATACTGCTAAGATGTTCACACCTAATCTTGCATGAAACTCTCACATCCAGCTCCACTACCTCAGTGGAGAGAGAAAAGATAAAAAGCTTTGTTTGACAACGAATGTTGAGCATCTCCTGTGCCCTCGTTTTAGGTAAGGTAACGACTAGGAAAACTTTTAATTAGTACAGTGTACTCTTGCCAACGTTATCGGTCACTTCTCACCATCGGTTGAAACGATCAAGGTAAACCAGCAGACTCTTGGGAGAGTTGAAACCCGACTCAAGCTGCTTGACAGCTACTGGAATGACATTTGGGTCAACTACGCAAGCCTGCTAGCAAGAGTTTTTGACGACGAGATCGTGAATATGGAAACTAGGTTGTGTGCTAGCAAAAAAAGTCTATATTAGGACTCTATTGTACATCTCCAACACTTGTAATTGACTGTCCCTAGTGAAATTATCCATAAACCACCATAATGGAGAGAGTGTTGTCACCATGGGGCATGGTTGACGGCTCTCTCAGATTAACATCCCCACATTATCAGACTTACGTGAGGACTAAAAAGTCATTTCACGATTTGTTACGGGCACTTATCTATGGAGAGAAATAACTTTTGGATGTAAAATTGTTCTTGTATCTGAAAACCCACATCCAGAGTCTGGTGACGACAATCCTCAACACACTGCAGATCATAGGGATCAACTATGCCACGACATAGAGTCTGCTTGAGCCACGCTTTAAGTATCATAGTCTGCTAGTACAGGTGCTCCACAACCTAGAGCTTCTCCGAGATAAGTTGCAAGGGCTCCATGATATGCTCGAGTGATGCTGAGACCAGCTCAAAGCTTCCGAATGCCCTGTGTTACCTTGTGAAGACACCTTGTCAAGCATAAAATTTTCTGTAGCGTAGATACTGTGCTCTCAACTTAGTTAAAGCTTTTTGGTTAAAAACAGTGGCCTACACGCAACTAGCCTTATAGCCGCAGTCCTTGCGAAGCCATAAATATTCGGTGATGCGCAAGTACGCATTACCTTGTATTGCTTGCCACAACCCTCACTACGTTGGTCACTTCGATGCCTTGTGAAACCTGGAGCCTTCAACGGAAAAAGCACTAGCGATCGAAAAAAGCCTGTGTTTTAACTGTCTATAGTCAGGCAACTTGTTTGATCACAACCCTCAAGCTCAATCTGTCAGCACTACAAATCAAACTATCACAGTTTGTTATATAAGAACGGTGGTAATCAGGCCCGCAAATAACCTAATCACTTAGCTAAATCAAAGAAGAGAAAGACTGACCCAGTCATGACTTTCTCAGTTAGCGGTGCTTTATCATCATGACTAGTCATCTTGCCAACGGCGCAGATCCGGCTTTATGGAAGTCGAGGCCAGCATGTGACAATGTAGGCTTTCGTCGACGTATGTTCAGAAATGTTTTCTGATTTTCACCAGACTTAACCAACGTAGCGTCTGGGAGTGTCTCTTAATCTAAGCTTTACGAGCATCTTGAATGTTAAAGATGATAGTAGCGCATGATCGCAGCACTGAGCACATGTCTTTCTCAAGGTAGATGACGGAACTGCGAAGCTCTAAGTGACAGCATCGAGTTCACACAGACTTTTTTAATGCGGTTCATTATTCTGGTTTTTTTTTTATATATATGTTTTATTTAAGTTTATAAATAATGTTATTAACACTTTTTTTTCCTATGCATCAAAATAAACATTTTTTTAATACTAATTCTATAAAGTAATTTGCTAAGCTGATACTTATTAGAGATAAGTAGGGAGATTGCTGACTGCCATGCTACAAAGTGTGCCCCTTTTTTTCAAGTGGTCAGAGCGCCCCGTCATGGCCAAGCACCGAACAAGGTGCATATTTTTGTTCAATTTGAGAAGCATGGTAGAGGTATGCACCTACCAGAAAAGGAGTGGATTAGCGTGGGAATGCCCATATAGGTGGATATCTTGGAGACGCGTGGAAGGGGTATACCGAATGAGCACCTACGAGAAATGGATTGGAAATGTCGGCTATATAGCTGTATAACTGAGTGCACAGCCAAAACAAGCGACGACACGAGCTTTTTTTTTGACTCTGTTTATCTTGGATTGTTTTCCACTGTAGGGTTTAAATCTACATCATGGGAGATTTTTTTTTTCTTGTGTTGTATTCAATTTATCATTTTTTTTAATTTTTTTTATTTATGTTTCGTTTAACAATATGTATGTGTCATCAACATTTTTTTTCGGATACATCAACACAAACATTGTTACGTTGATACCTCTTGTATTCCTTAATTTCTTAATACCAAAATAACTTTTCAGAATTTGAACATAATTTTCGCATTTTAAAACTCCTAAGAAATTATAAACATCTTATTCACGACAGAAAAAAGCCGGAGGCAGAAGTTTGAATGAAAGTACAATTATCATTGCCCGTCTGCTGCTATTAACTTAATGTTAAAATTTTAAAATTTTAATCAGTAAATGAATTTGATCAACTGTTTGCAAATCTTGAATAAGGTGTGTTACTTTTATCAAATTTAAGACTGCCAGAAAAATAATAATGAATAAAACAGTTTGTAAAGAAGTAATTAAAATTATTTGGCAAGATTCTAAAACAAAATATTTTTTAAATAACCGTAGTATTTTATTAAAAAAATTAAAAAATAAACACCTGCAAGGGGGCACTTCTATCACCTAGAATTTATGATACACGCTTTACATTTATATTTATTTTCTTGTAATAAAAAATCCGTCCAATAGAAAATTCAAGGGTACACATTTTTTTATACATAAAAAATTCCTATGTGGAACACGAAAATTCAAATTTGAACGCCGCGCGCGGGAAATATGCGTCTAGTACGTGAAGAAAACGCTAGAGTGCGTTTACCCAAAGAAGGGAAAACCTGCTACTCAAAAGGAAATAACGTTAGCATAAAAGGCATCAGTGCACAATGAAAAGCAAGTCCTCTTCCAGCGAGCCTGGGACGCGGTAAATCCGTTGCTCACCCAGACCTGGAACTTTCCCGTGCACCGGTACATTACCGCGACGAGCACAAAGAGAGAGAAAGAGACGAAGTACGAAAGCCGATAGCTGAAAAGTAAGTTAGTACACCACCAACAGGTAATTTCTACTAACCGGTTTCTACTTGGACTTTCGGTGCTCGACCGCTTTAAGCGTGGAGACGACGCATGCCTAAGTAGTCAAGGCACTAGGGTTAGCGACCACGTGCTTAGGCGAAGTTCCTGAGTCGACGACTTGAGCAGTGCTCAAGACACCCAAGGGCCCTGAGAACGACCCAACCTTACGTGACTTGGAAGGATAGGTAGTTACCTAACATTAACCTTCCATGGTTGTCATAAAAATTCTTATTAGTCTAACCTAACGTGTTTAAGCAGAGATATTAAGGAGGAAAAATTCAAATTGTCAGTTATATAAAAATTTTCTATTAAAAAGGCGGATAAATTTTAAGTAAATTCTCAACTATCGAGTCTATTATATATTTTTTTTTTTTATTATTAACGTAAATAATTGCGATTACTCAAATATAATTAATACATGTTAAAATTAAAAATAAAATTTCCTTAGAATCATATGATTGAATAAATATAAGATGATGAAAAATAAATTGATTGTACTTATTTAAGCAAACCTTTCCCTCCATGTCAGATTGCGAGTTCCTTTTATAGTTTAAGATAAAAACTAGAAAAATAGCTGTTAAGATTTCAAATCGTTTATATAAACTGAGAATATTATCTGTACCCCAAAAAGGGGCAGGAATAAATTAAAAAAGATATTAGATTAGAAAAACATTGAATGAGTTAAAAAAGATATAAAATTATTAAATTAATTAAATTAAGGGAATATTCAGGAGAATTTAATAAAGTAATAATCAATAAACAATTGCTGTATATGGTGCAGGAATTAATTGATTATTCAACAGATAAATTTTGAAACTTGATAATAATTATTTTAAATATTGTATATAATCGGCAATCTAAGCAATTTCGCTCTTTTACACAGGACAACGAACCCGCCCTCCGACATATAAACACTATCATTGTTTGTGTTGGTTCCTAATCTTAGAGTTTTCTCGGTACAAATAATATTCTAAAGCCGATTGTTACCACCACCAATTAACCGGGGTTATACTCAATGAAAGGGAAGTCGTACACCTTTGAGGGTGAGGATTAAAATAAAGCTATTTTAAGGCTGTTGATTATTAAGGAAGTTTCACAATTTATATTAAATGCAGAAAAAGTATCGTAATACTTTTAACAATGATACCATCGGGTGAGTGCAAAAAAGAGTCTTTTCAGAGTAAAAGTCAAGAAAGAGCCGTTTTAGATTCTCGGGCAGAAAAACGTCTTCTTAAATCAAAAAAACAAGCTTTTTTATACAGAGGTGCCCCATGGTAATTGGTGATAAGCACTTCTTATATCTACTAATGCTTTATTAATCATTAAGATGCTTAGTAAGCGCTTTATCATACTTAATGACTTACAGTAGTGCTATAATTTATTGCTTTATTTATTGATGTGTATATATGCATATAAATGTAGTACCAACTTAAAATCGGGAAAATAAAAATTAAAGGCTCTTTCTTGTATTCAGTTTGGAAAGGCTCTTTTATGCCTATTACTCGAAAAAGATTTTTTATTATACTAACCTGCCAAATTATTTAGAGCCAGGAATTGTGAGAACTAAAAAAATTTTTTAAATACAAATTCATGTACTAATAAAAACCGAGTCTAGGCCTATTTTTGCTGGCAAAAACTTCGATTAAAAGTTAAGGGGAACGTCATGATATTTCATTTCTTTAAGAAATTAAAAAAAAAATTTGTTTAGGTATGTTTTAGTATCTTAAATAACATATTTAAATTTCATTGGGCCTTGTCCCACCGTTTTCGAGAAATAAAATCGTGAAGTTGGTCACTTGTACACATGCTCTTATGAAGGACTTGTCAGAAAATGCACGTTTTTACTCATAACTCTTAAAGTTTTTTAAAACATCTTTAAAAAAACGAAAGTCTCAAAGTTCATTATAGTTGAAATCAGTATACAAAAATTAGGGGATCCTCGATCATCGTTTTTAAAATATAACACTTTGAAGTACAATTACATTGTTACGAGAATATCTATGTAGTGGTACAGTCTAAGACGAAAATTACTCCAATTTGTTGCTTTAACGTTTGCGTTTGCTTTCCTAGGCATTTTTTCTGTTCTAAACATGTAATTTTTGATTATTTACCTGTTTTGGTAAGAATAATCATAACAAAGACATTTTTAATTCGAAAATTCAATTTTGAAGTTGACTACACCACGACAACCTCTTTAAAATAGTATCAACTCATACATTCGTAGTAAAAATTTGTAAAAAAACTACAGTTTTCAGAAAAAATCAATCAATTATTCATCCTAGTTTTCCATTTTTTTATTAAAATCTTGAAGTATTCAAGCTAGTTTCCTGTACTTACGTGTCCCCGGCAAAAACGGGGTTTTTCGTTCTAAAATCGTAGAACTCGCGAACGGAAATAGATAGATTAATAATTCTTTTTGAATGTTGTAGTTCACTTAATGCAGAATATAGGAAAATTATAGGGGAGTATAACATACATTGTTCTAACCTCAAAAAAAAGTCCGATTCTTAGTTATTTTCCAGAAAAATCAAGAAACAGGCTCAAAAAAAAAAGTAACAACTGAAAAACATGTAAAAGTAAGTACATTGATGCCATTATACCCGAACATTATTCTAATATTGATTTTATTTCTTATACTGACTCAACATAAGCTCAATACACGCATGAAATAAAAATATGCTACTTTGTTCAAAAAATTATTGTAAATCGTCCTGAAATAATTAACATATGAATTATTTTTTCAGATACAAACATAAATTTCAGAAGAAACCACTGTAAAATCGGAATTTATATTATTTTCCTGTTTTATAACCTCAAAAATTATTAAAACTTATGTTAGAAAAAAAGGAGATTTTCTTCTATATTTAAAAATATTGCCTTACTGTAAAAAAATTTGTGTTAAACAATACCTATTTATGCAGCAAAGAAGAGAACTATATCTACAACAATAGTGAAAGTGACGTCGATGAATAAGAATCATTTAACGAGTGTGATGAGAGTGATGATAAAATGTGTATATAATAAAAACGCTGGATAATTAGATAATTAAAAACCTGTTTTTCAGTAATTTTTGAGGTTATGAAACAGGAAAATAATATAAATTCCGATTCTACAGTGGTTTGTTCTGGGATTTATGTTTGTATCTGAAAAAATAATTTATATGTTAATTTTTTTAGGACGATTTACAATGATTTTTTGAACAAAGTAGCATATTTTCATTTCGTGCGTGTATTGAGGTTATGTTGATTCAGTATAAGAAATAAAATGAGTATATAATTAATATTCGGGTATAATGGCATCAATGTACTTACTTTTACATGTTTTTCAGTTGTTACTTTTTTTTTTGAGCCTGTTTCTTGATTTTTCTGGAAAATAACCAAGAATCAGACTTTTTTTTGAGGTTAGAACACTGTATGTTATACTCGCCTACAATTTTTCTATATTCTGCATTAAGTGAACTACAACATCCAAAAAGAATTATTAATCTATTTATTTCCGTTCGCGAGTTCTACGATTTTAGAACGAAAAACCCTGTTTTTGCCCACTGTGCGGTGTATGGCTAGAGGTGTTTTTTTGTTGTCTATTTTATCAACTACAAACAATTGGATAAATTTATACAAATCATTGTGTGTTGCATAAAATGTAAAATGAATTAACCGATTTCAAGGATTAAAAGTGCAATTTAAATTGTCAAAGTTTAATATTTTTTATAGTAATTGAAATCTATAAAAATATGTATAGTGCCACCCTTAAAACAAAGGAAAAAAATTTTCGTTAACAGTGTATTATTAACGCGATTAGAAAAAAAGTATTGGCAACAAAGATATATTTTTAAATAAAATAGAAACAAAAAAAATCAAAACAAAATGATAAATTAAATTAAAAAAAAAAAAAAATCTCCCATAATGTGAATTTAAACCCTACAGTGGGAAACAATCCACGAAACGGCATAAGTCTTATCCATCTTAGCTATCCGAAGGACACGGGAGTCTTCTTCCAAAGTCACACATGATCATGGATATCCTCTGGAGCTTGTTCTACAGTTCACAGCAGTTAGGATGTGTAAAATTACAAATTAATGTTGAGGCTGTACTAAGATTCTTAAAAAATAGTTGAAACTGTATATGTATTTTTAAAAACATTAATGGATTTGCGAGTTTTTATAGTACGGGAGGAATAAAAAATAACATATTGTTATGTAAAGTCTGCACACAATGAACATTTAGTTCCACAATTTAATTGAATAAGATTCATAGATAACATTGAAGCAATAGCGAAAGCAAGTCAGTTAAATATATACAAATATCATATACTCGGTTGCGGAGTCAAAAAAAAGCTCGTGTCGTCGCTTGTTTTGGCTGTGCGCTCAGCTATACAGCTATATAGCCGACATTTCTGCTCCATTTTTTGTAGGCGCACATTTGTTATACCCTTTCCACGCGTCTTCAAGATATCCACCTATATGGGCATTCACACGCAAATCCACTCCTCTTCTCGTAGGTGCATACCTTCACCATGCTTCTTAAATTAAAAGAAAAATATGCTTCTAGTTCGGTGCTCGGCCATGACGGGGCGATCAAACCACTTGAAAAAAAGGGGCACACTTTGTAGCATGGCAGTCAGCAATTTCCCTACTAATCTCTGATACTTATCGATAGCAAGGCCATTTCGTTATTCTATAATAATAAAATAATTTTTTAGGATATGAGTGTAATTCTCTACGGGAGAAAAACAAATATTTTAAAATTAAATTCTGTACATATAATTGTGAGCATTTAGGATTACGATTTAATTGAATCAGACTAATAGGACAACATTGATGCAAGAGCGAGAGAGCAAGAGTCAGTTAAATATATATAGCATTCACTTGGTTGCAGTCAAAAGAGAAAAATTCGTGTCGTAGCTTGCTTTGGCTGTGTGCTCAGTGAAATAGCTATAGTCGACGTTTCCGTTCTTCTCCTCGTACCCGATTGGAAATGTAAGCTTATTCACCGAGCTTACAAGATTCAGCCAAGGTAGGCTGCCATGGTCGGGCCAACATTAAATTTTTGGAAAATGAAACTTGGCGTGAGAGTGGCGCCAGCTAGGGAGCCAAGTTATGTATGTTTTGTCTCACTTTCTTTTATACGTATTTTCATTCATACATACACTCAAGTCACTTTATTTGTTGGAACAATATGTTAACACACGTATAATAATGTCCTATAACCTATAATATACCAATACTTATTAAATGTAACATTTTTCTTCGTTCTTACAAATATAGTGACTCAAGTGTACAATCATGATCTTATGAAACATACGTTTGCGTGTATTGGAGCAGTTTGAGTTTAGAGTAGCGTATTCTATAAAATGACGTAACCTGATTATGAAAATTTGTTAAACTTGTAAAAATAAGTTTGTATGTTCTTGGAACTGTCTTTCTACGTTCCAAGGAGTGGGATGGGAGAAAAGTATCTAGAGATAATAACGAATATTTTAATGTAGTTGAAAATAATTAATAATTAAATAAACTTTCAATATTAAATACAATTAAATATTATTATTCGTTCACTATTTAAGTAAAAAAAAAAATTGCTTTAGTTTGGCAGTACAATAATTGTTTACTTTTTCACGCCTTTTCAGAGTTATATTTCCTGCACTAATTTCTCTTTGTTGGCTCCTAACCTAGATCTGAGCTAGCCTCGCATTTCATCGATACATAAGACACTATACAAAAGCAGAGCTTTTGCCAGCGTAGGTTACCTCGGCTGCTAAGGTAGGCCCGAGCTATCGCCGAGGTTATGTTTCCGATCGGGTAGGCACACATTCGGTATACTCCTTCTAGGTGTCTCCAAAATGTGCACCTATACGGTTATTTTCACGCGAATCCACTCCTCTTCTCGTAGGCGCACGCTGTTCCATACGAGTCTCGCACACTCGTAAAATGTGCACCTGGTTTTACGGCTGGCTGCGGTGGGTCGCCCCGATCAGTGCCAAAAAGTTGTCTCATCTCGTAGCGTTAGCGTTAGTAATCTCTCTACCCATCTCTGCTCACAGAGTACCCCTGTCACTTTCTGCCTAGCAGCGTTGGAGAACTTAAAGCAGGTGTGACATTAGAAGCTCTCGTACCTTCTACAATAATTCTAGATATTAGAGAAAGTTCTTTAAGTCTGTTGAAGATAAGTAGGTAAACAGAGCAGGATCTGGGCCATAGCCCAGCACCAAGGTTGCCCACAGTGGAATTTTTTTTTCGGATTTTCACTCAAAACCTAACAGCTCAAGAACAAAGGTTCGTTTTTTTTAATATCTTTGGTTATTGATACAGAATTATAGAATCAATGAAAAATATTAGGAAGGTAAGAAAATTATAACGTGACTTACAAATTTTACTTAAACCTAAAATTTTGATATATTTTAAAAAAGCAAGGAGATAAAAGGTTGATTTTTTTTGTAATCCTTTCTTTTTTTAAACAGAAAACTCAAGCAGATGCAAAGTTTTTTTTTTTTAAATCTTTTTTGTTGTCAGAATCAGGCTAAAACAACAATTGAGCCAAGAAATGAAAACCTACCTGCGAATGTTGTTTAACCTAACATCTTAAACTATCTCGAAAATTCAGGTACGTATAAAGTTAGTTTTTCTTGTTCTGCCTTCACTTTTTTTTTACTTTTAAAATAATTTGAGATCGCAAACAGATAAGATGGTTTTTATGTTTTACGGTTTCTTCTGTTTCAGAAAAAATTAATTTTAGCTCTCATTTTTCACTTATCCATAGTGTTAAGATTACATCGCGTAAGCTGATCTAGATGTGATTGCAATTCATTCGTGTGTTAGAGGCAAAGTTGGACATGTATTATACGTAAATGAAATACATGTGTATCAAGCATTTAATACTTATGTAATAAGGGCAATGCAGAGTAAATCTTTAGCACATGTATAACATATATATTACATGTGTATTTTGTACGCAATACATGTTTATACAGGCTGTCACTTGGCTAAATAGCATTTTATTTATTTACGCATGAGCTAAAGTGCACGTGGGATCACTAGGTTAAACAGCTCGAGATCTATGCATCGATGCACAAGAAAGTAATTTGATTAATTGTCTTGTAATATTTATACGTAGGTTAGCGGGTAGGTATTACTATGTGAATTAAATTTAAGGAAATGTATGTATAAGAATAGAGTTAAACTTTTTTTTATGCTGTAAACAAAAATGTCTATTGAAATCTGACGTTGAAACTATATTAATCGTACTGATTCAAATAGTAAATTTGACATGAAAGCTTAAAATTACACTTTAATAAAACTTTTTTAGGTATAGTATAAATTTTTGAGGAAATTTCATGATTTTCCACAGTTTTCACTATGAGTTATCAGGAAAAATTTTAGCCATATAGTTTTTTCAGTGTGGAGGTTCAGTTGGTACTTCAACAAGTAAGTTCATGCATGATATATTCCGAAATCTTTCACCTTACACGAGGTAATCCTAATACTACGGATAAGTAAAAGATTAGAACTAATAGTAATTTTTTTTTAAACAAAAAAAGACCTAAAATAAAACCCTCTCATCTGCTTGCAATCAAAGTATTTTAAAAGTGGAAAAAAACGAAGTCAATACTAGAAAAATCACTTTTATACGTGCCTGAGTTTTCAAGGTAGTTCAAGATGTTAGGCTAAGTAATATTCGCAGGGTAGATTTTCATTTCTTGCCCCGATTAATGTTTCAGCCTGATTTTGATAAGAAAATAAGAGGTTATAATAAAATTTTGCTGAGGTTAATAAAAATCTGCTTGAGTTTTTAAGATATTCAAAATTTTAAGGCTAAGTAAAGTTTATAGATTAGGTTTTTGATGAGAAACATCCATTGGCATGCTTCCGTATCCGTATACGCATATAACTATATAGAAGTGTATGTGATAATTAAATATCATATATGTTGTATAAATGTACTGTACATATAGCATATAACTACGTACGCATATATAATACTTATTATATGTTATATATGTGTAAGAAAAATTTTCAAATTTTACTGACTCCGAGAATCGAGCCCTATCTGTTTAAGTGGTAGTCAAGGACCAAATTGATTGTGCTATGCAGCAAGCCGATCAGATCTTTATTCTTATTATTTATGGATACTAACCGAGAAACTTCAGAACAATATAATTGATCTATAACCAGGCGTTTTTTATATTATACATAATTGAGCCTGCTGATTTCAAAAAAAAAAAATTATGATTATTCTTTTAAGGTCTAATAATGTCAAAATTGTGTAAAATTGTGTTTTAAAGTTTGTTTTGCTTATGTCTTTTCACGGTTAAATACACAGAAAAAATAAAAATACCAGCGTGTGGAATGAACAATTTCCTATCAATCAGCACTTTTAATTTTGTTTCGACTAGCGTAAAATGTTAAGAAAAAAACGAAAAAGTCGTTTCAGCAGTACCTGTAACAGTAAATGAGATAAAGAGAGCCATTGATCGTCTGCTGTCGTGCTCACTCTCTCTCCTTCTCCCTCTTTCTCTATTTTACTTATACAGGACTACAGGTAGGCCTTTTTCATTACTTTTTTAAATATTTTGTGCTTCTCAAATATGACTAATAAATATTAGAATTATTAAAATTTTATCATAATTTTTAAAAAAATTTTTCTTGGTGAACAGGATTATTTTAAAATATCAATACTTGACCATAATGCAAAATATTCCCGGGTTCTTCCAACTGTGTTTATTCAAACTTCATCTTAACTCATCTTTCTTAAGGATCCAACCCAACAAAATTTGGGCACGTCTGCAACTACGCACAGTAATCAAGTATCAGAATTCGAAAAGAGACAAAGAGACAGAGAAAGTAATACACACGAACGTTTGTTAAACTAATGTATGCACCTTTGTGTAGGTAGGGAGTATGAATACTCTTTGCCGTGTATTATTGTTTTTTCTCGTTGTCGTTGTTTATATGTTAATGAACAAATATAATATAAACATAGTTTGCTTTTTTTAATCCATGGTATTCACTGTTAAAGATGCATATTCATAAATAAACTGTCTTTTTAATATAAAAACATAAGATGAAGATTGTTTAGAGTCGAAAAAATAAAAACTTTGCCTACCTCACGCGCTTTTAAGAGGCTGGTTTGCGCTTGGTAGAGGAAATAGGATTCGCCTTATATGCGACATTGCTCTTTGCCTGCCTTACGTCCCTTAGGCTGCAAAGTAGCCCTGGAGACAATGGCATTTAGCTTACCAAAACCACTAATTTTGTCATAGACAATCAAATACTACCGAGTTTAATAAGATATTTTTCAATGTTTCATATCTGTCGTGGGTCCCGAGATCCACACCTGGTTTTTTCATTTTTCAGCACAATAAGTTATCTTTTCTGGTTCTAATTTAAAAAAAAAGAAAATACGAAACGAAACTAACATTGTCAATGTTACAGGTCTAAAAATGATTCAAAATTCTTGATCAGGTTAAATTTATAGGATAGGTGTCCATTATTTGGCTCTATTTATATCTATCCTAAATTTTGTTAATGAAAATAAAGGATTCTAAAAAAAATTCACCTTTTATCTGCTTGCGTTTTCAAGATAATCAAAAATTCACGGTTTAAGAAAATTTATATGTTTTTCAAAAAATTTTTTATCTTCGTAATATTCTTCCTCAATTACATATCAAAATCTATGGAATATAAAGGAAAACCAACCTTCTATCTGTCTTTGTTCTCAAGATATAAGGTTTTAAGTCAAAATCCAAAAAATAGTCCACTGTACGCCCCAGCTCGAGACCTGTGTTCTAGAAGGCTTACACCAGTTTCGACCTATAGTATGCAGGTAGTCAAGCTGCCAAATTTTAGCCTGATAGGGCTTTGCTCTACCAACTGTTGTTCTTGGGCTGCGCATTTGGCTCCATACTGATGCGCACCTCATCGTCGTCACCTCAACTGTTTATCACGTGTGTTTGTCCTCCCCTCTGACCCCTAATTTAAAGACGTCCATGCATGCGCTTAGCTTTGGCTTTTATTTATTGGGGCGGTTTAATCTGCCAATCATCAGGAAAGCCAACAAACCAAGCGAGCCTATCCCACAACAGAGCTTTGCGGTCGAGCAAGGTGCTGTTAATTACTAAGAAGGTAACGTCAGCTAGATTAAAACTCGTCAGGATGTAGCACTACTTTTCAACAAGCGCGTTTCTGGATGGCGTAGATGACTATAGCGATTGTCATACGATCTGTGAATTTCTCTATCTGTCACAACGGTCCAGTAGTACTTTAAAATCTTCGGCGATAACTTTCAACAGCTTGATAGCCAGCAAGGCTTCCCACAGCTCTCACCTCAGAATGGTCGTTAACGAAACCATAGTTGAGGTGGGGTGAAGGTTTTGTATGGGCACGAGCTTCGTCCTAACTGTTAGCAGGCTGATCTGCGTGCTTGCACCCAGGCCTGAGTACCACGGGTACATAACCACGGTCATGTCTTGATGGCTTGCATCCGAAAACGCGTGGAGCTCGAAGGGTACCAACGTGCTACAGCTGATCCAACGTGGTAGCAAGATATCTACGATGGCCTTGATATATTTAATGAAAGGAGACCATCGACGGGGCATTAATTCGGGATCAGCCTCGTCCCAGTCCAAGTGAGCACACTAGATATTCCGAAGCTAAAGTTTAACGTTTGAAACAACTGGGGATAGCAAGCCACAAGGGTTGAATAGTCACGAAGTGGAGGCTAATATGGACTGCTTAGTTGTCGTCCCTTCTGATGGTATTAATAGTGGATAAAGATTGTGGCCGTAGCTAAAACCGATCTTAGACAGAATCTCTGTTGACTCAAGGCCAAGCTCTGAAACAGACCCATCAGTGCTGAATTGCCTATAAGTGGATCACAGCCACCCGTATTTGGACTGATCATCCAAGAGCTCCAGCGCGCTAGCTACCCACTTTTTTAAAAGGAACTAACCAGCCTATAAGAGACTGATCTACTGGTCACAGCAAACGTGCATGGTCTCGACGTCTTAGGTACCAAAGAACATGTCTGCATAGTGATCGTTCATAAGGATCGGGACACCCTCAGGCCTGATGCTGCCTTCATCCTTGCATAGCTGGTTAACGGTACGCAGATAAAGGTATGGAGAGCATGCTGCGCCGTATATGATGGTGAGTAGCTGGTAGAGGATAAATGGTGATTTAAAGTCTGGTCTCCATACGATCCTCTAATGATTATCGTTGCGTTAATCGATCGTGACTTTCTAGATCATCATGTAAATGTTGGTGCAGAACGCCATCCAGTGGCTCTTCCTTACAAGCACGTTGGACAGCGAGGCCTGTAGCTTGGGACTAGCGTGAAGAGCGTCGTTGAAACTAAATCCAGTGGACGATGGACAGGAAATGTTAAAGACTACACGCAGTTTTATTTCTTGTATGTAGTTTTGTATAGGTCAATAAATAATTAGTTTGTTATACCATTATACACATTATCTTGTACTTTTAACAAATTTATCTTCGTAATTTTCAATATTCTATTCGTTTTAAGTTGCTTTAACTTTCATCACATTGTACTAAAAGCCTATGTGTGTAATCTAGTCTCCAGTTTGATTTTTTAGAAGTAAACTTAAAGTTATTATCAGATACAACTGACTTTGATCAGATCCAGACAAACAAAACTACTTTAACATCAAGCTAAAAAATTAAATGCTCTCCATTAATAAGTGAAATAGATGACATGAGCACATTGTTAGGCTCTCACAAGTCTTAGCTGATCTGAGAATCTTTAAGGAAAAGATTTAGTATCCTACGGTTATGTAATAATGCTCGTAAGTATTACTTTGTATAAGAGGTAAATATTATACCTTGCATTTGAAGCTTGTACATAAACATTTACACTTATCATTTTATAATAATATTTTACTATGTGAAATTCTAACTGGAAAGTCTCTTTTGAAAAAAACTTAGCTCAAATTGAAATAAAAATTACGACTAAATAACCTATTTTTATTAACGGTATATTATTCCATATACCCTTATATTTCAGCTTCCTATAAAATGTGAAGGTCCGCAAGCTATATAAAAAGGATAGAGGAAATTGCGTTAACATCAAGTAATAATCAAGGTATTATTTTTCTAAATAATGAAACTTAAAAACATTTATAATGTAAATTTCTAATTTTTTCCAAATTAAGTGTGGTATGATTACTACTGAGATTTATAAAAAAAGTCACATACTCGAGGCGCTCGGTCAATACTTCACTGATTTTCCAATACCAAAATTTGGTCTTTAAGTAAGTTTTTTTCACTACAATATGTAAACTCAAACATTTTTAGCTAATTTTTATTTGTATTCATTATAGTAACTTTAAAAACAGCCAGTCTAGCAGCAGAGGGTCCAATAACAATCAGTCCAGTAGCTAGTGCAGCAGTTAATCTAAAAATCAGTCCAATAGCAGCCAGTGCAACAGCTAGTGCAGCAGCCAGTCCAACAATAACAATCAGTCCAGCAGCAGCTAGTCCAACAACAACAACCAGTATAACAACAACAGCCACCTCGAGAGCTGAAACGAAATCCGCTTCGACGGACTGATAATGCAAGTTCGACAGTATTAATTAAATTATTTTTATTTATCATACTCGTAACATACATACTTTTATCTGTTTTACATTAATAATTAAAAGAAGGGTAAAGCCGAGTTGAGTGAAAGGACAAGTTAGCTGATTGATCCATTAAATGATCCATGGAAAAAAAAAGAATAATAAGCAGAATAATGCTTACTAAAACTTGAGTTAAAAGTTTTAAAGAATTATTTTAAAACAATGGTTTCCATCTTTTCATCAAGCTTTAGAGTTTGACGAATAAATCTTTTAATTGACAACATTACGCATTGGCTTCCTACATCCTTGTTTCTCTTAAAATAAAATTGATTATATACATTTTAGTTCTACTAAGATAAGTGAAGCGCAATTTCTGCAAGTAATAAATAGAACGAATTTCTCAGTGAGAATTACTTAAAATGCGGACCTCTCCGCTTTTTATATACTTATTTATATGGTCCTGAGACACATTCTTATTTAATAATTCAAGATTCTGTTAGTAAACGTTCGAATTTTTTCTGTTATCGTAAACTACATAAAAAATGTACGTCCTATAGCTTTTCATGCTTATTTAAATATTCATGTTCACTTATCAGTTGCATCATTATGCTACTTATGACTTGTTTACATATAACCTACGCTGAAAGTAAAATTTAAGAACTAATATTGTATTAAACCACAAATTTTATTGTATCTGAAAGCTGCAACTTTTTTATACTATCTTGACACCCAAAAAGATCATGTAAAGTCCACAAGAGTTCTTAAGGAATTCTTTTTTCGTAGAAATTAATAAAAAAAAAAAAACTTATTTGCTTGTTTAAGTAACCGGGAATGTCTGCTACATAAAAATTCTCAAAGAATTCTTTCTTTTCTAGTAGAAAAATTACAACATATATTTTATGAAAAGTAAGTAGGAATCCTTTCTATAAAAACATAATTTCAGTTCTAATTTTGACAAAATCTCTAATTTCATCTATGTCAGCCCAACGATAATCCATTAAAAATAACTGCAACAGTAAGAAAGTAAAAAAAAACAGTTCACTGAGACTGGGGCGCATACTAAAGCTGACGGCTCAGGAGGCAAGCATCTTATCCATTTGATCAGAGTAGATCAGATAATTGATATACAATTTATGTCCATCGAGGTACAAGTATTTTGTGCTTTTATTATTTCTATTTACCATTGAGTTATAAAGATATAAACTATTTTTGATAATTTACAAAGTTAATATTAATATTTCAATCTTTTACAATAATTTTTTTCTAAGGCTTACCTTCATAATTTTATATTCAGTTTACTTCAATTCTACAGTATTACATAAGATTATTTAGGTAATACTAAAATAATTTTTGTATATGCTTATATCGATTCTTTAAAAATTCTTTTAGAATATTATTCAATTACATTTTTATAAAAAATCATTATATACCTTAATAATTCTTATGTTAAAAATTTAGCTTCTGTTCCACAGTCAGTGAGTATCTTCAAGTTCAAAAAAAATTTTTAATTCATTAAAAATTTTTTTACAAATCTTAATGAGAGTCAAGTATATCATTATCTATTGAATCCACTGTATCCCTTAGAGTGAGAAACCAGTCTCTTAGAGTAGAAGCATTTTTCAAAGCACAAACAGCTTTTACATATAAATAGTGTGCCAAACATGTTTCGTACTAAGCATTAATTTTGCTGATATCTGGGCATCCTAAGTCTTTGGTATTGCAAACGTGACTGAAACATAAAAGAAAATCGTTAGATTGATTGAAAAAAACTTTACATATATGTAATACTTACTTTCCTAGAACTATTTCCTTAAACCAATTTTTCTTCTCTAATCCGATAACGTTGATAGTTTCAGCTTCCCTAAAAAATATTGAAGAATAAAAATTACTCGAGAGAAAGACGTACTTCCTGAATTCCAGAGTATCTCACGGAAATTTCGCTCAAGCCAAGCATTGACAGTACGTTTTTCACGTAAGACAGTAAATTATTTGCATGAAGCATTAAAATAGAATTTTTCTGACTGAGAATTTTCCTTAAGTGGCAAAATAACAAGCTCTTTGGGAATAAAAAATATTTAAGGATCGTCTAAAGCCTTGAACATCAACAACATACTCCATGATTAATAAGATCTGATCACTAAGCTAGCTCGTTGTAGACTGAACTCACAGTTTTCCCGAGTTCTTTTTATACTCTATTCTAACCCTCTCTACTACCTTTCCCAACTCCTTACCCCCACTTATTTGCTCACCCTTTATCATTACGAAACACCCCTCCTCCCTCTGCTCATCTCACTTTTTATTCTGATTATTTGATCTTCACCCCCAATCTCTTACTTCCACCCCCTCTCCCCGCCTTCTACCTTCTACTTCTTATCCCCACTCTCATTCCTCAATTCCCTCTTTCACCCATCTATACCCACACCCTTTGTCCCCACTACTACTCAATGTAGAGCAATGGTGAGAGAACTGGTGAGCTTAGTCGTTGCTTCATGTTCGTGCGAGGCAGATGTCGGATCAGCAGCTCGCTGTTGACTGAGCTCTTCTTGGGTGTTCTACTCCCTTATATTCAGTCTTCTCCCCACTTTTTAACTCTCTTCCACCAGTGAACTTGTTCCTACTCTCAGTCATCTCCCACTAACTCTCGGACGTGCATAAAAGGTTGAGGAAGTCTATGAGAAGCATCATTCCAAATTTTGCTTTGTCAATAGCAAGTCGTTCTCGTGAGTTCTAACTATTCACGCTTACTGTTAAGAAACATGTCTGTATATCTCTTTTTAAAAATTTTATTTGTTTTATTTTAATTAAAAATTTAACAATTTTAGAGTAATAAAGGCAGAAGAAAACTTCTTTGATCATGACGATAATGATGTGAAAATCATTTTCATAAAAAACCCATTACTCCCCTCCACTCATCCTCTCCCTCTCTTTTAGTCTTTAGAGAGTAGAGATGAGGCGTGGGTACCAAGGGCTTAGAAAAACGCCAAGAGGTTCATTCTGAAGAATGACGTCATTGAGAATAGAGCTACTTCCACTATCATTCTTCCCAGAAATAAAGCGAGAACTATACATATATTTGTGATTGACGTTACCTACTCTTGAGCCTATAGACTGCTATAGTCTAGAGCTTATAGCCTATGGGGTACTATGGTATTATGAGGCGTGTACATTTTGAGAACAAAAAGTTTTGAAATTCAATGAAAAGAGATCATTCAAGGAAGGTTAGAGATTCCTCCACTGTTACCGTCTTCTCCCTTTTGAAGTAGTCGTTTTAAATAAGGAGGGAATTCAAGAGGATTGTTAAAATTTCCCCCACCGCCACCGCCACCATTTTTTCTCCCTTTCTTATTTTCCTTACTATAATGTATATTCTTTAATTTTTTAATACATCAGATATCACGTACATTCAGTACTTTAAGTACACTGCAGATTTGCTGAAAAAAGGATTTTGGTAGATTGTTCAAGTGTATGATGACGATCTATGGAGGTTCTTAGAGTTGATGAATCGATTTGTTTAAGCTCTAAAGAGTAATTATCTTAAAAGCATTGTTGTCAAAAGGAGAGGTGGGATCCTGCTAGTCTATTTTGGTTCCTTCTTTCTGTATTTAAGGAAAGTTGACCAGCTTATGGAGAAAGACTGAACGAGAACTGTAACTTTCAGAACAGCAACGCGGTGAAAGTGAACAAAGCAGTGATAGTGAATAAGATGGTTATAGTGTACAAAACAGTGCAGATGATACCAATACACTTAGCAGTGTAGGTAGTTAGGGTGTATCTATCATTAGCATTGAAGAATCGCACAGCAACAGGTGTGATAATAGTATGGACACATCAACATTGCTTTATTTCGAGTTAATGCAAAAGTTCTTATTCTGTCTAAAGGTGTAAGTGCTCTTGAACAACATAATGCTCTAAAAATTAATTTTGAGCTTGCCAAAGAATAAATGATTTAAAAGATTGATCTTGAAGTTATCGATCAAAAGAATTTTAACGCGAAGAACGTTGAAGTTTTGGGATCAACAAATAAAGATGATGACTGGTACGATTTGAACATAAAGCTACTTATCATGCATAAGATGGAAAAGTTCGAAGAAAAAGATTATGGATGAACCCTGCAGCAGAATACTAGTTTGACAGTTTAAATGAATTAATTTTATCTGATAAAGACAAGTTCATTAGTTGAATTACTAAAACATAAGCTGGTAAAGAAGGCTAGTGTAAATGTGCATAATAATAATGACAAGTATTTTATGTGGTCGGTTGTTTTTGCCTTACACTCAGCAAATGGACATTTATATTGAGTAAGTCTTTATAAACTACATTAAAAAAAAAGTAATCTTTGATAGAATTGAGTTTTCAGTTTTTTTGTTTCTTTGAAGAAAGTCAGCAACTTCAAGAAACAAAATTCTGTCTCTGTTAATCTGTGTATGTTGCAGAAACATGCCGACCAGCATACAGTTTTACCATGTAATATCACGTCTATAAAGAAAGAAACTTATGGTTATTTACTTTTTGTTTGAAATTTTATATTGATGCGAATTAAGAAAAAGAGAATTACGATGTTTAAGAATTAAAAAACTATCACGTATGGATCGAATATTTGTCAAGGCTGGTGCCAGATCATATATTTAAGAGAAAATGGACATGCTGGGTTTCTTACAGATGCTTACACTTTTACTACAGTGAAGATAAGCTTAAGATGCATAAACTTGCTTGTTGTAGTAAAACAAGTATTGAATAAATCAGTCAACTGAAGGAAATAACACTCTCAAGTTTAATAACGTTAATTCTGCTAAAAAGTTTCTTACGTCATCTACGGACTTTGAGTATTTATTTGTGCCTGTGCAGAATGACGTTTACGTATTTCTAAAGCATCAAACCTACAGTATAGGTTATGACGTGTAATGTAGCTTTAACGACATTTCATCACGCTATGTGATTATGGACGAGAAGATGATGCAGAAACACCAGCAGAGTTTTTTATTCGAACGCTGACGACCATTACAAGGAACATACAAGAATTATATGAAAATCCAAAATTCATAAAGTGAACTCATGCTAAAGAAGATGAATTTAGACGAGCTAACTTATTTGCGGTAACTCATTTAAACAAAATCAGAAGAAAGATGATTGTCATTTGACTGAAAAATTTGAGATGCTGCACACGAAAGGTGCAAAATTAATTACCAGAATTCAAGATTAATTCTAGTGATATTTCACATTCTAACTAGCTACTACTTGCATTTTTTTATCAAAGAGTTGGCCACCAGTAAGGACTTCAAAAAACATGTCAGTTTTATAGCTAAAAACAAGGAGAAGTATATTTCATTTACGAAGCACATAAAGGGCAGTGATAACATTTGTCAATTTATCGATTCATTCCAATTCATGCCATCTTCCTTGGAAAAATTGGAATCATATCAAGGTAAGTGTGAGATAATTAGCAGAAAATTTTGGCTAGTTTATAGTAAGGAACAGACAACGCTCTTACAGACAAAGGGTGTATTTCCTTATGACTATGGAAGTTCTTTGGAGAAACTGTGATAACGAGAGCGTCCGTTTGAAGCGGAATTTCACAGCAAGTTATACGATGGTAAAATTTATGATACAAACTATGACAATGTGAATCCTTATAGATCTCGCATGACTAAGGATGATTTAGAAAAATATAACTTGCTTTTGAATTCTTGAAGTATCCACTAGAGCGACCACAACAAAAGTAGAGCTGTCAGGGTGCACGAAAGTAATCAATGCAATAAATTCTAACTCTTATCTTTGATCTCATTGCTAGAAAAAAAGGTAGATCATTGTCACTTCACTTCAAAAGTGCTAGAACAATACAGCAACAGCGAGTAGATTGTGTGTATAGGGACGAGCCTAACAAGCTAGTCGATTGCCTTCTATTACTCCCAGCAGGAAGATTTTCAGAAAATCTTAGCCATGACAATAAGATGACATCGATTCTTGAAAAGTTGCGTGAAGCTAAGTATGTATACTGAAGCTGGCAAGCATTCACGTTGATAGCAAAACGAGAATCGACGTGTTTTGACGTAGGAGTGAAGGCGATAGCCGAGATCCTCAGGGTTCTCCAGGTATTACTTATAAACTTACTACAGATGCACAGTAGGGTATTGAACACAAAAAACAGTGCGATGTTGCAGCAAGTATCTACAAAAATAATGCGGTGCATCTCAACACTTTTCAGAAAGAAATTTAAATGATTAGTGATGACCAAGGTGTAAAGCTTAGCCGTTACAGTAAAATGTGTGCTAAAAAATTGCAAACTTGGAGCATGAACTAAATACAGTTAAAAAGGTTGTATCCCAGATCTATATTATAACTCTAGAAAATATTTGAACCGGATGTATAAAACCAATGATCCATGGATTTCAGTCTTATTCGCTTATCAGCTATCAATCAGGGTGGGTCGTAAGAAGAAAATGGTTTTGAAAGAGCTCCACAAACCATGTATTTTCACTCATTTTCTAGCTGTGACAATCTCATTGTTTGGAGGTCGTTATTGTTAGTGATACGGTTTAATGCATCTAAGTCCATTTCACTGAAACAGAAATAGAGAAATACAAGTATACAATGGATAAGAGTGAGATAATCGTAGTTTACCTCAGAGATATCTTGCTTTTTTTCTTGGAGGTGAGCACTTCCAAAGAGTTAGTAAGCTTTCCAGCTCTTTAAGCGACAAAATGAGTTCTGTTGGTAAACGTGGCTCCATTTGTAGCTCTCTCCCACCGCTTCTTCCCCTTCACCTCCCCTTCCATTTTTTTCTTACCAATTCTTCCTCTACTTCCTTATCAACTAGATAAACAAGCATATTTAATAGCTAAAGATTCTCATCATGGAGAGTGATGTAGCCCCATGGTAGTATATGTGTACCGTCCAGAAGTAACTGACGTTTATCAATTTGTGGACTGAGAGCTATTTTTCTTTGTTGCTCTGTACGGACGATGTATAGTTTGGAGCTGATATTGTTTTCTCGCACATGACTGTAGACTTGTTAAAATGGCAGTTTTAGTAGTCATCAAAGCCGGTTTTGGTGATAGCCATTTTACATCCTTCGCTTTCTTAATTAACTTTTCGTTTTGTACTTAGATACATTACATCATGTATGGTAGTCGAATGGATTCCGTCATGATTTTACCACAACACTCCTTCTTCATCAGTTCACTGAATTTCTTAGTAATCAAAGGCAGATCAAACTAATTTTTTGGTTTGTGGTCTGATGTGTGAAATCTTTTGATATCTTGTCTCATAATTTCGTAGATATTTTGACCAAAAATCTCATACATCAAGCTGTAAGTATTGGTATACAATAGTTTACACTCGCTAGATCGATTCTTCATGTATGAGTAGTGGGAATCAAAAACATATATATACACATAAGGGTCTTTCATATGTCTAGCACATTCAAAGTAACGTATATTGGTTTTTTCACACTTTTCTTTGTACGTGTAAGTTGAATATCTGCGAGATTATCAGCGAAGATCGAGCAGCTGTTTAAGTTTGGTTATGCAATAAGTGTTTTTGCACTACAACATCCTTTCTACTTATTGACAAGCTTGAAATCTACTCGTATTTGCTCGTTCCCTATGATTTTTCCATACACGGCGTTGATAAAGAGTTTGAAAAAGGGCTTTTTAAACCTATTTATGCTCTGTATATGATTCTCCGTATTTAGATAAACGTATGGTATGAGCCATTGACTTTCTTAAAAGTGCAGGTTCTATGGACTTTCTTGATCGCTAGTCCATGTATGAGAGCTTGCTTCTGTGCTTTATAACGTACAACGTATCGTTTTTTGTCATGCAATGTTGTCAGGAGCTTATGCTGCATGGAGCAAGGTGGAGCCATATAATGGGGGCAGAGAGGTCAATTCTTATAATCATCGTGGATAGCTGTTCGGTACATCAGATATACTTCCAATATGTAACCGTAACGATCATCATATGATATATCAAGAAAGTTCGATTCCGTGACGTACTCAACCCATTGGAAGTTTTCTCTCAGTAATGCCTGTGTCATCGACCATCCATTCAAGTTATTCACATTAAAGTATTTGAGGTACTTGTGACAATAAACAGCGAAAATTAAATATTTTCCTGGAAGTTTAATGATGTGGCTCTACTAGATTAAGCGTAGTTAACACTTCTGTATGTTGTATAAAGCTGTTGCTCACTGTAGCTGTAACATGCACGTGTGAATTTATTACGTTTGATCGATCGCATCGTCAATCAAACTTGTAGGTGATTCACTTTTTTTCAGATGCATGCTAGTTAACGTTTTTCAATTTGGCGTAGGAAACTGTGAAAGAAAGTTTAAGTAAGTAATGGTATTATACCGTGTTACAATGCATTGATGAGAAATTCTAAGACATTTTTAAGAAAGGTAAATGAAAAGTCTAAAATTCAGTAATAAAAAGTTGAAATATGTTGAAATAATTTTGGTTCAAAATTTTTTTATTTTCTTTAAATTACAGATGCAAGCATTTTAGGTTGAAAGCGTTAGGCAAAGTTGTAATGATTTTATTTGTTTTCATGCATGTTTTCATTAATTGTTGTAGTAAAAATTCGATTCGATTTTTTAATTTTGTGTAACATACATGTGAAGTCTACAAAAATTAATTAAAAAAAACAATACTTTTGAAGACGAACGTATTGACTATCTTATCTTAAAATTTTTCTGTTTGGAAACTTAATAAGAAGTTTTGATTTCTCGTGAAGTAGGAAATTTGGGGGTTAGCGTGGAAAGCGTGCCCCACTTACATACATACACACATATTCATATTTATTTGTGACGTCGACTTACAAATATTACGATCCATAAACATAACAATACTTTTTTATGATGCAAGTTTTTACATGAAAGCTTACAGCACAAGTATATTACTGCTTAAAGCATTTCAAACATAATTGATAAATACTCTGTTTTATTGCACAGTCCGGTTTTCTTTGAAGTCGAACCAAACTGTTATATTACTATGATCAGAATCTTTATACTGCTTAGAAAAAGCATAAGTTATTTTTTGCATGATTGTGTAATAATTAAAAAGTTTATGTACAATTAATTAAGAAAATGTATCTAATTTCTCCGTAGATTTATAAGAAAATTTTAACTTAAAGTTCATAATATACAGTATTTTAATACAATAAAAAAAGATTTCAGTTTAACAATCTGTCACTTAAAGTTTTACTTTTTTTCTGATTGTGTTTTAAATCTCTAAACATAATCTGTTACGAGTTTCTTGTAATGGTCTTTTAATATTTTCGGCGTTAATCCAACATTGAGTTTGTAGATGTGTATAAGTGATAAGTGTTTAATTTCATAGGAAAATTTTGTAATGTATTACAACTTATTTTCTAGTGAGATATTTAATACTTTTTGTTTCTTAACTGACCAAAAGCAATATGAATTTGTCTAACTTGAATTAAATTGTATTGAATTTGATTTATGTAATGTTATTGATGATTTCTATTAACTAGGTTTTTCAATTATTCTATAAAATTTAAAACTCTAATTACCTTTTACTAAACTACAACACTAAATTTTTTCAGGTAATAAAGACATTAGCTTGTCAAAACAATACTTTGTCAGATATAGAACATGGAGGTAAACTGCCTGCTCTAAAACAATTACTGCTTGATTGTGGAATTGGTCAGTTTCAAAATCAACATTCACAGCCAGGTGCACTTGAAAATCAATCACAAATGCAGTTAGTAAGTCAACACAGAGCTCTCATATTTTGCCAATTAAAGGCCATGCTAGACATTGTCGAAAATGATCTTTTGAAAACACATCTTCCAAGTATTACGTATCTTCGACTTGATGGAAGTGTGCCGTCTTCTCAACGACACTCACTTATAACACGTTTTAATAATGATCCAACAATAGATGTACTTATGTTAACTACTCAAGTAGGTGGACTAGGATTGAATCTTACTGGTGCAGATACTGTTATTTTCGTAGAGCATGATTGGAATCCAATGAAAGATCTACAAGCAATGGATCGAGCACATCGAATGGGTCAGAAAAAAGTTGTGAATGTCTATAGATTGATAACAAAAAACACACTTGAAGAAAAAATAATGAGTTTACAAAAATTCAAACTTCTCACGGCTAATACCATTGTATCAACAGATAATACACTACTGCAAAGTATGAGGACGGAACAAGTAAGGCTTCAATAATATTAAAGGTTCTAATGCTGCCTACATTGATTTATTTTTTACAGCAACTCTTTATGTATATAATATTGATATTATCAAACCTATTACTTTTATGGTTTGCTTTCATAATCATGCTATTTTCTGTAATAATAATATATGTCTTCTTGTGCCCTAAATTAGGTTTCCAAACATAGATACCAAACTTTGCCTACTTGATGATTCGTGTATTCAAACATTTTTCTCAGAGTGTCATGATACAGAATCACATTATTTGTAAAATAAATAATAGATAAATAACGTACATTTTTTTAATTTGACAGGAACGCAAGGTTGGAACACAGAGTTTGTGATATTTCAAAAAATAATATGTTCTACAACATTATCAGATAACGAGATTTATCTACACAGAACACCTTAAAAAGATACGTTATAACTGCATTTAAATGATGATTTTGCTTTTGTGTTACACAGTTTCTATTCGTACGTACATTGATGAGTTTATAAAGTATGCATCCAACTCAGAAAGTTAGTGAAAAAGGAGTCAACTCAAATTTAAGTTAACAAATTAGTCAACTTACATTTGGTTAAAAAAAAGCTATCTTGGATTTGTTTTAAAGAAACAGCCAATTTAAGGGTAGTTTTTTTTATCAAGCTTCGTCGTGGTAGCATAGACATTTACAATATAGGTTACCTATCTAAACGAACAGATTTTTTAACCATCTAATGTTTCAGGAAATAATTTATGTTATTGTAATAGAGCGCACTATACTTATTTAAATTTGTGCTCTACAAGTCTGTTGTGATCAGATGGAATTTTTTGATTAAAATGTGACGTAATTTATTTTGAATAATCTTAAAAAAATTTAATTTAAATTCTTCTATTTTTAAACATTGTCTTGAATAAAGAACATATTTGAAAAACAAATTTTTTCTTATGAAATAAAGTGTAAACAGTTAATGAACTTTTTTGTTTTTGATTCTATTTAACAAATAAATCGATTCTCTGTCATTGCAGCCTATTATCTTACATTTTTTTTCTGTGATATTCTTTTACAAGAATGATGAAGTATCATACATTAAAATTTCATATTTTTGAAAATCAAAATACATACGTTTGTGTACAAAATTGTAGTAATTATTTATTCAGCATTATCTCTTTCTTTTATAATCGCAGCAGACTAGTAGAGCACATAATTAAGTAAGTATTGTACCCTTTATTACAATAACATAAACTATTTTTCTGAAACATTAGATGTTTGAGAAATTTCTATTCGTGTGGATTGGTATTCCTATATTGTAAATGTCAGTGCTACCATGACAAAACTTGATGAAAAAAATAAAGCTCGAGTTGGCTGTTTCTTCAATCCAAATATGAGTTGGCTTCTTTCTTAAGCCAAATCTGAATTGACTGCTTTTTGAACCCAAATTTTAGTTGACTGCTTTTTGCGAACTCCTTAAGTTTTTTACGGAGCTGTCTATATCTACAAAATTACGTAGATTTACATAGGTATGCGTGATTGGTATCTCCATTGTCGCTACTTGTAGGGTTATTGGTTAAACTGGTTAAAAAAATTAGTTTTCATACTAGTTTTATCTCGAATATTATCTACAATAATTATCCAAAGCGTTTCAACTCTAAGTTTTAAAGTAAAAAAATACGTGATATTTTGTCGAAGTCCATTTTGGTCAGTTCGTAATTTCCTTTTAATCCCTATAACTTCCGATTACTAGCATCAATTTTAACAAACTCTTGTTTAATCAATAAGGCTTTGTTTCAGCAGTCATTTTTGATCGCGTTTACTCCTTTGCTACTAGTGTTGGAAGTGAAATCAATATTCATCGATGTATCTTACGAAAAAAAGGAGATGAAACTCAACACCAAGAGATGTGTCTTATGTTTTAGTCCAACAAAACTGGAAAAAACTGTCGTGAAGTTCCAATGCACAAAAGCTAGAGAAAAAGACACTTTTACTATTGAAGGGTACGGAATTCATAAGTATCAAAGTGACATTTTGAGCTTTGGAGTACTATTGTGGCTCGTAAACTTAATATAAAGAATTTTCCGCTTACGAAACATCTGTTATCAATGAAAAACATGAGAAAAAAAAATTTTAGATACCTGTATGAATAACATAGTAGTGGATCGAGGGGGGGAAAGAAAATGACCAAATTTTTATACACTCAAAAATTGAAAGTTAATGCATGTATCAGATAAAGAGATTAAAATTTCTTACAGCTTTGGCTTATGTGTTTGTCTTGTCAAAATGTAAGAGTAGAAAAGTGACCCCTATAAAATGTTATAAGAGACTACAGGAAGTTTTTCAAAGTAATTTTCACTATCATAAGCATTTCAGTGCGAGGATATGTCAGAAAAGCTTATTTTTTTCCTAGTAGGAGATTTTAGCTGTGAAATTAAATAGGGACAGAATACGAAGGTTACATTTTGGCTAAAATTTTTTATTTTTTTTATCAAGGAGTCAGTGTATCAGCATGAAATTTGTTTTTAAGATACGTAATACTGTTTAAACAACTTCAAGCAATTTGAACATCTAACTTTAGATTCTTGTAGAAGCATGAGCTCTGGAACTAAAGTGAGCTACTCTCAGCAGAATCACTCATATACTAGTAGGACTCTGCTTCTTGGGCGCTTCGTTAACCAACCTCCCCGTAGTAGATAATCGTGAGATATAAACTCATTATTTAAATTTCATCTTCATTGTAACATACAATTTTAGCTTATTCATAAAAAATGACGAAACGTCTTAAGTTGGACGCTGAGAGTGTTCAGTTTACAAGTTATGTTCATTGCGCTACATTTACATCAAAATTCTCTCTCTTACAGCAGTAACGCTTTTCTTGTCTCTACTTTGCCTTTACGTGCAAAATAAAAACAAAGATTGTTGCCTGTATTAATCTTTTGTTAATCTTTTTTTAATGACTAGTTATTTCCACTGTATTATTTCAATGTACAAACTCAGAATGCTAGAGACATTTAAATTCAACTGTTCTGCGCAACAGACAGTCAGCTCACAACCACTGTTGAGAACGCTCCTCTGATAGCAAGCATTTGTAGTTAATTTTGTTAATAAATTTGTACATAGTTATTTGCAACGTTATGATTTGTTAACCTCCGTTCCCGATTTATACTTGCAATAATTGCCATCTCAGAATTACTTCCCGGTGCAAACATTTTAGTAGCAGAGCATGGTTCCGGGGACCATTTAACCATTGGTGTAGGGTAGAGACTTGCAACGTGTGCTGACTCCAAGTTTGGCTGTTACCTGTTTAGTATTGGGCGTGTTGTGTGTGTGCTCGTAAAAAACTTCACGAGTTTAAGTGCAGTGCGGGTAATCCGTCACTGCATCGTCAAGACGGGTGGTCATTAACTTCAACACACTTTGGTTCGTTTGTCACGCGCGCTTCACGGCAGTTTTGAGTTTACCATGTCATCAGACTTGAAACCACTTTTCAAAAAACAAGGTGAGTTGTTCTAGTGGATCAACAACGCACACGTGAATCTGAAAAAGCTAAACAAGGAAAAATTTACACGTACGATAATTCAAGGACGCTTAGAGCAGTTGAGAGCCAATTGGGATACCTTTGAAATAAATCATGATAAAATTTTCGTACTTCAAGACGATACTGAAGAAACAAGCTATTGTAAAGGTGATAACTATGGTGTTACAGAGCAGGCATATCTCGATTCGACTGCACTTCTTTCTGAGGAGCTGCAGAAGCTTCTTGCGCTACCAAAAAGTGATAAAATCGTGCCCTTGGCTGTGCTAAGAAGTCTCCCACCAAAAACTGTACCAATATTTTCTGGTAAGTTTTAAGACTGGCTAGAATTCAAGGATTTGTTCAGAGCTATCGTCGTAAGTTATTCTTGGCTAAGCAACTTCGAGAAGTTGCAGCACCTAAAGACACGTGTCCAGGGTTAAGCAGTAGAAATGCTGCGTACGGTACAAACGATCGATGCGAACTTTGAAGCCGCATACACAAACAAGTGGTGCTTGATCATCACATTTACCAGGGATTTGCTTTCCTTGCCAACTGCATCAGATTCCGCAAAAGAGCTAAAGGCATTGCTCAGTGGCACTGTGAATGCCTTAGCTGCACCTAAACAGCTAGACCGTCCTACTGCTCATTGGGATGACCTGGTGGTGGCGCTCATCATCCGGAAGCTTGACGCACAGGTTCTGTGAGAATGGGAGTCCTCGAAGAGATCTACCACTAAATGTTCTACCACTGCTGCGATGAAGCTCTTCATCGAGCAACGTATGTCAACGCTTGAGATTGTCAACGCCACTGCAGAGACGTTGACTTGCAAGAAGGCTGAAAGCAGCTCTGCCTTCGCGCAGAACAGCGTAAGCGAGAAATGTTGCCTGTACAAAGGCAAGCATTTTATGATACGCTGCGTTGAATTCAACGCCAAAAGTCCGCAAGAAAGAAAGCAAGTGTTGAAGCTAATGGCCTGTGCATAAACTGCTTGGGTATGCACAAGCTTGTAAGCTGCAAGTCAAGCAAGCGTTGTCAGACTTGCAACGGTAATTACTGCTCCATGCTGCATGAGACTGCAACGTCTGTGTACTTTTCAGCATATGCTTAGTCGGCGGCGCTCGCCAAAGGATGTCGCATAAATTGCAACTGGATTACTTTGTCAGTTAACTGAACGTTGGTCCCTACTGTCCCAGTCAGGAACACCTCTAGCCCAGTGCACCATCTTCGGTTGGGCGCTATCTGGTTCTGTAAATGCATAAATATTGCTAGTGCTTGCTTCTTATTTAGTGACTTAGATAAAGACCTTTCTTCTCTTCTTTAGTTTACATTTATTATGCTTCAATATTCCGTTTTATTCACTCACGTAATAAGCGGCCGGTATGTTCAGTTTACAAGTTATATTCATTGCACTACATTTATATGAAAATTCTCTCTCTTACAATAGTAACGCTTTTCTTATCTCTACTATCTCTTTACATACAAAATCAAAACAAAGAACTTCTACTTGCGACAACTTCCATCCTAGCATTACTTCTTGGTGCAAAGAGAGAGTTAACAAGTAAAGACCATTTAGTATTGGATGGCATTTCGACTAATAAATACAAAGTTTTATTATTAACAAACTGAAAATTTGTTTTTTAGATAAAAAAAAAATTTTTTTAAATTGTTGTTCGTAGTTATTATAATCGTTTTTTCATAAATTTATATAAAGTAAGGTATGTAGAGCAACATCATTATCAATTTAAAAACTGCATAACAACATAACATACTGAACCTTTTAAGAAAATGCTATCTTGGTGTGTTTTCTAGTAATCATTTATCAATTTCAAATTTTTGAAGAGGCTCGTGCCATAATGTTTTTTTTTTACTTAAAACAATGTTTTGCTCCGATTGTAGTTTGAAAAATAACAACAATTGTTTTACTGAAGATTTTAACATAATTAACGAAAAACATAGACTCTTTTATATAAATTTAATTCTTAAACCAGGTCATAAATTTCGTCACTTTTTTTTAGTAACAATGCACAAAATAAATTCCTTACTGCAGTATAGGAGTACTTGTAAAATTACATTCTGTGAATAAATCTTTAATATTCATTAAAAAAACTGATAAATTTTTATTTTGGTGGTTTTAATTTCGTGTCATAGTATTAAATGTTAACATTTGCTTCAATAACAAACTCACCTTGTAAATTAGAAATTCATACGATCAATAGTATACAAGCGAATGTTGATACATCTAAATCATTGTATCAAGAGGTGCATATGCATATATGGTGGAACTGTCAATACAAACACTTTATATCCTCCGTACATGCCTTTTTTTAAATATCCAATATACTTAAGACTCATAATACTAAGCCACGTAGTTTCTTTTTGAAGAAAATTTTCTTAAGAAATAAATAAGAATAAGAAAAATATCTTCCCCGGATGCGGATTGAACACACAACCTCCTGTTTACTAGACAGTTGCTATACTACTTGAGCTACTGAGAAGCTGTACATTTACTCGCACCGTAAGTTTAGATAAGTTTCTCATTCTTAATTTTTAGAGTTGTTTTTCACTTAAGCTGCATCAAGTAGTTATGTGACTCTAATACTTGTCAGTGAATTAGAAATTCATACGACCAATAGTATACAAGTAAGTGTTGGTTCATCTAAATTGTTGTATTGAGAAGTGCATATGCATAGATAGCGGCACTTTCAATACAAGCACTCCATATCTTGCATACATGCCTATTTTTTTTTTTTTTTTTTTTTAATATCCAATATACTTACAACTCATCATACTGAGCCACATAGTTTCTTTTTCATGAAAATTTTTTTAAGAAATAAATAAGAATGAGAAAAGTATTCTCCTTGGTTGCGGATTGAACACATAACCTCCTGTTTACTAGACAGTTGTATAGAGGATATAGAGTGCTTGTATTGAAAGTGCCGCCATCTATGCATATGCACCTCTTGATACAATGATTGAGATGTATCAACATTCGCTTGTATACTGTTGATCGTATAAATCTCTAATTTACCGACAAGCATTAGAGTCACATAACTACCTTATCTTGTAAATGTTGTTTTAAATTAGGAATAAAAAATAGTACTGTAGATAGAAATAGTACTGTAAATAGAATTAAAAAAGTAGGTAAACATGGCGGGTTCTGGCCCAGGGCCAGTCCCCGCCTGGGAGCTGGAACAATCTTGTGGTAGTCTCCTAGCACAGTTTAGGACCAGTCCTTGTCCGGGAGCTAACACAATCTTGTGTTAGTCTCCTAGCACAGTTAAGGGTCAGTCTCCGCCCGGGAGCTGGAACAGTGCCAGCTTTGAGCCTTGATCTACGGGAGCTGCTACTAAAGTTACTACTGGTTGGCTTATGTGACATATTAATCTTTACCCTGAGGTTGCTAGCGAATAAATGAGCTTAACGTCTGACTGTAGTTTTTTTTATAGTGATCCACCCTATTACTATCTTCAAGATTACACCCCTACTACATTCTATATAAATTTTTACTGTTTCCACTCAGTGAACTGTAATGGATAATGCGATCATGTAAGATTAAGCAATAGGGTGATGCTTCGAGCCTTGATCTACAGGGAGCTACATGTTCCTCATATTCAACCGTATGCCCAGTATCTGCTCTATAGTATTTGAACGGGTAGCACTGCTGCTATTATTACAGTATACACCTCCCTTCTTCCGTGTAATGATAAGAGCCTTAACCACGCTCTCACCTGTGAGGTACAGCCATGGTTTTACCTCTCCATTATATGTTTACTCTCGATTCATTAAGTCTACTGCTAGAATACAGTGTTTTAATAGCTTAACGTTATGTAGAGCACAATTTGTTTTACATAATCCGTTATGGTTTTTACAAACTGTCACTATTTTAATTTTATCCATCGTTGGATAACTAAACTCCATAATATTACAAACATGAAATTTAAATCGCTCTAACCATTCTTTTTTGCTCAAAGCCTCTGACATACACTTCGCGTACACTAACAAGATATTCTCTGAGGATTTTACCTATGGTATTTTATGGTAGTTCACCTGTATCCCACGGTATTCCATGATAATTACATTGCAGCCAAGTGTTTTCTCTTTTGTATTTGTCAGTGAGCCTCTTCCAAGGAAATTGTTGCTTGAATGTAAACCAATAGGTTCAACGTCTCCAGTTAATGGAATTATAGCTAACTCTTTCAACACAAATTCATTGACGGGCTATTTAAAATCCTGCATATCAACTATATAATTCATTAATTTAAATTTTTCACAACTTTTTCGATCAGGAACGGACTTTTTTCTATCTGAGTACTTTTTATCCGCCAATTTTTTTAGTCAAGATATTTTTTTTATCATCATCATCGTTAGATAAAAGTTTTTTATATTTTACGTTGCTACTAAAGTTACTACTGGTTGGCTTATGTGACATATCGATCTTTACCCTGAGGTTGCTAGCAAATAAGTGAGCTTAACGTCTGACTTCAGTTTCTTTTATAGTGCTTTACCCCATAACCATCTTAAAGATAACACCCCCACCACATTCTACATAAGTTTCTTGACATCCCGACTTATTGGATTGTACTGGATAATGCGATCGTGTAAAATTAGTCAATAGGCCGATACGTTGTTAGAAAAATTTTCATGAGATTCAAATTCTAAGCGCACATCTACTAGAGCATTTTTTAGCGATTCATTTTGCTTAGAGCAATCAATGACAACAAAAGGTATAAGGGTTAGAAACTGATATTTGCTTAACAAAGGTACACGATCTCTACTAAAATATGCATTTTGAAAATTAGCGTACATATCATACAACTTGGCATACTAATTGTGTCTTATGTCGAGATTGAGATCACCGTAAGGTAATAGTGCAAATTAAGATAACGTTTAATATTTCTTATAGAGCAGTGATCGAAATTGCTAGCAGTAATAGCTGTCTGGTTCTTTTGATTCACTTAAAAAGCTAAAATAACATACCATGGCTTTTCCAACTGATTAGAAGTCTCAACTGTTCATATGTGTTTTGATGTAGTAGGTAGTAGCGGATATTCATACAGCTCCCAAGTTTGATAATTCATTGTTACGAATTAATCTTTTTTTAAATAATCAAGTAAGAGAATTTTATAAAAATCTGACATTACCATGCAGGGCATAAGCCATTTTAGCTTCAATATTACTATCTTAAACTCTTCCCAAGTTGCTGCAGCATTCACATCCATGGAAGTGATGTGAATTATAATTGCAGGACTGCATTTAAATTATTTCTAGATAGGGGTAAAGGGTACAGTTATTGACACCTTAAGGTAGTGATTGACCCCTGTATAATTTGTATATCCATATATAAATGCTCCATTTAAAAATGCATGTGGTGGTCAATCACTATCGGGGGTCAACAACTGTACCGTTTACCCCTATCATACCTAATATCATACTGAGAGGAAGTAGAATATCAAATTAGCTATCATTGTCATTCAAATTTAAATCATCAGTCCCTCCTATTTCAAGCCAACCTGCATTCTCACTTAATGGATATTGATTAGGACTTAGTGTTAGCCAATTTTTAATAAGGCTAGTTATACCAACATTTTTACATTTGTCTATCTCTAGAGTGTTTACTTCATATCTTATTTCCTCAAATAAATGACAGATAGAGTTGTTTACCAATTTAGTATTAGTCGTCACTGTATTACCATCTGCTTTAACTAATCTTTTATAAATATGTAATGAACTTTAGGATGATAATCAACATGAGTCTTGATGTTGAATCAATATACGAATTTCATCACTGTTACCATAAGTTGATAATGCGTATGGTTAATGAGCATGAATCTTATAATGTGCAATAGACTCATGAAAGGTGATAGGAGACTGAATGTTTAGAGTCTTTTTCATGTTTAATACAACAAAAGAAAAAGAAAATGCACTTAACTTTTCACCACGGTCCTTTATTTGTGGTCCAAGACTATTTAAAAACTGATTGTTTTGATGTGCTTGCTTTAGACGCTTACGTTGTTTTTTCGAATGTGTTGGTAGTTTGAATGTTTGTTGAGGACTGATCATTTGAGTACATTTAGAACTGCTTATATAGCTTCTATGATTGTATATAATTTCCATTACACTGACGGTTTGATATGTAAGCTTACCGTTATTATCTCTCCACAAAAATTAACTAAATCATTGTCCTGATCAACAACACGTAGTTGTATACAGTTAATAATTTGGCTAGCTAGAGGTAAATACATAATTTGTGAAGGGACTTCAATAATTTAATACCGTGGTGGTACAGCTGGAAAAAATTTATGAATGGTATGTACTTTATGATTATTTTTTATAGGCTCCACTAGTGATGTTGCACTCAACTCGTAACGCATTAACCTTGAGAATAGCTACAGGTAAGTCTGAGGTATAGGTGAAGTTAGCTTGGAGAATTCGTTCAGTAAAACCTAATAGTCGCCGTATAGAATCTTTTAGTCTAAAATTGATAGTGTGACTACACTTTATAACGCTGTGGAGCGTATTACTGTTTGGTTTAATAATAAAACTTATATCTTCAGACTGTAATGCTTTAACTAGAAATGACTCAATATTATTAATTTCATATATGCCCGTCGGTAATACAACCACTTTATCACCTATATAGAATCGACCGTACATCCACGAAAGATATCAAAATTTTGATTCTCAAAACTGTGGTCATTTTTGTTTAAAATGTCTATCACGAAGATTGTCAAAGTATATAATGTGATATTCTAATGTGATTATTCATTCGCTCTTTAATAGTCATGCAAGAAGCATGGACACTTAGTCTGTCTAGTACTTCTTCCATATTAGAAGCGCAGTATTTCCACCTGTCGAGTTATCCCCTAAACCAAGCTACATTCTTGGCCTAGTTGAGCTTCTAACGTTTAATTGAATTCCAAACATTAATAAAGATAATAAATTAATAAAGATAATAATATGAAATTAATGATATTGAGTCATTTCTAGTTGAAGCATTACAGTCTGAAGATATAAGTATCATTATTAAACCAAACAATAATACGCTCCACAGCGTTATAAAGTGTAGTCACACTATGAATTTTAGACTAAAAGATTCTATACGGCGACTATGAGGTTTTACTGAACGAATTCTCCAAGCTAACTTCACCTATACCTCAGACTTACCTGTAGCTATTCTCAAGGTTAATGCGTTACGAGTTGAGTGCAACATCACTAGTGGAGCCTATATAAATAATCATAAAGTACATACCATTCATAAATTTTTTCCAGCTGTACTACCACAGTATTAAATTATTGAAGTCCCTTCACAAATTATGTATTTACCTCTAGCTAGCCAAATTATTGACTATATACAACTACGTGTTGTTGATCAGGACAATGATTTAGTTAATTTTTGTGGAGAGATAATAACGGTAAGCTTACATATCAAACCGTCAGTGTAATGGAAATTATATACAATCATAGAAGCTATATAAGCAGTTCTAAATGTACTCAAATGATCAGTCCTCAACAAACATTCAAACTACCAACACATTCGAAAAAACAACGTAAGCGTCTAAAGCAAGCACATCAAAACAATCAGTTTTTAAATAGTCTTGGACCACAAATAAAGGACCGTGGTGAAAAGTTAAGTGCATTTTCTTTTTCTTTTGTTGTATTAAACATGAAAAAGACTCTAAACATTCAGTCTCCTATCACCTTTCATGAGTCTATTGCACATTATAAGATTCATGCTCATTAACCATACGCATTATCAACTTATGGTAACAGTGATGAAATTCGTATATTGATTCAACATAAAGACTCATGTTGATTATCATCCTGAAGTTCATTACATATTTATAAAAGATTAGTTAAAGCAGATGGTAATACAGTGACGACTAATACTAAATTGGTAAACAACTCTATCTGTCATTTATTTGAGGAAATAAGATATGAAGTAAACACTCTAGAGATAGACAAATGTAAAAATGTTGGTATAACTAGCCTTATTAAAAATTGGCTAACACTAAGTCCTAATCAATATCCATTAAGTGAGAATGCAGGTTGGCTTGAAATAGGAGGGACTGATGATTTAAATTTGAATGACAATGATAGCTAATTTGATATCCTACTTCCTCTCAGTATGATATTAGGTATGATAGGGGTAAACGGTACAGTTGTTGACCCCCCGATAGTGATTGACCACCACATGCATTTTCAAATGGAGCATTTATATATGGATATACAAATTATACAGGGGTCAATCACTACCTTAAGGTGTCAATAACTGTACCCTTTACCCCTATCTAGAAATAATTTAAATGCAGTCCTGCAATCATAAATCACATCACTTCCGTGGATGTGAATGCTGCACCCCCCGAGAAAGTGAGAGCTCTATTACATTGAAGTTAAGTTTATTTTCATGTGCTCGATAATGACTTACTCGCTAAGCATTGTTATCCATGGGATGTAGTGTGGATAGAACTGCCCACATGAAGCACTTATTATAATTGTTTCGTACATTCACACATGCTTTTTCTATTATTATATCTTTTGGTAATTCAACATATGAACTTGCCTTCATTGAATTGAATTTGTAAATATTAACTGTCAAACTAATTATCCACTGTAGTGTCCAGCCAGAGGCTCTCTCTTAAATTTCTTTTATCTGATGCATGATAGGCTGATTTATATTTAAATCAAACCAATCGTCATCGTCTACGTTAGTTGACCTTAAGACTTTAACATTCTTAGTATTAAAATGCTTCTGATTAATGACTTCTACATCATTCTTTTGTGTTATGTACTTTGTGGCAAGTTCAAAATAAATTTTCAAACCATTATGCTCTTCTAAGGCACTTCTAACTTTGCTAACAATGAAAGCTGTGGTAACGTTCAGGAAAGAAGCAATGTTAATGTATCCACGATTGATTAATACACCTGTAGCTACACGGTTTTTAAATGCTGATGGTAATTTTTTCCACTCTACACTGTTCTGCACACTAGGATAATCTGCACTATTTCGTTCACCAACACTGTACTGCTGTTGTAATTCTCCTGCGGTCTTACTTAGTAAACTGCTCAACTTGTCTTGAACGCAGAACAAAGTAGCCCTGATGGATTTTCAGGATTGCATTTCTCCTATAAGTCATTATGGTAAGACATGCTTTTCCGACGCTTCAAGCAATTGATTGGTCAACTCTTACCATCTTCGTAGATCTTCATCATCTGCTTCAGTAATCTGCCTTCAGGCTTTTAGCAGCAAAGCTGTGGTGCACTCAAAATACCCAACGTCCTTGATGTCTATAAAATGAAATAATATATTATGAAGATCATAAGAGAGATAAAAGATGATAGAAAATAGTTCAAATATGCATACCACATAATGATAAGTAAATAGGTAAGGGATTTTGTATATTATCCTAAAAGGAAAAAAATCCTTTTTATATAGTGTAATAACGTTACAGTTCAAAAGTACATACATAAATATACCTTTCCAATATAATGTTTACCTCCTTCATGATACCTTCCAGTCAAGTCGATGATACTTCCTAAGGAGGCTGCCTCCTTGTCTCCAGTTCAGTTGGAATGATTTGTATTAGAGCTGCAGCACCGTGGCTGCTCGCTCGCTTGCGATGTCTTGACTGACTTTTTCAAGCTACCCTTGCTTCTTTTATATCCTCCAGATGAGGAATCCCATTATCACCTCGAGCCGGCATCACCGCAGCCCCTACTATCTACTGCTGTGCACGCATCCGTATGTCTTATTAATATGCGAGGATATAAATATGAGCAGCAGTGATCAAAAACTACAGTCGAATCCAAAGAGAGCTGGAGTATAGATCATTTTTTCTCTGACCTAGTGCTTTTCATGAAGAAGACCATGAAGTATATCATTGATCTTCAAGACTTTCTAAGGTCACCTAATAACTTTATCTCCAAGGAGCTTGCCATCATTAACTATGAAGAACAGGATGCTCAAACTAGAGTCTACTACTTTCAACCACCATGTAAGTGGATAGATTTAAATACTATAGAATGTTGTGTGAATAATTGGTTGGAAAAAAAGTATCATGGAATTGTGTGGAGTTCGGGTATAATCTCATATAAAAGTCACACTCGTGTGCTACAAGAGGCATTAAAAGATGCAAGTTAGATATGTCTAAATGGTTCAGAAAAAAAGGGTGGATGAAAAAAATCATGCTTGACGAAAGGTTGATTATGAATTATATTGTAAAAAGTCTATTTATAAAATGTCTAATTATTATTTTTTCAATAGCATTATAAATATAAATGACCATGGTTTCCCCTCCATCAAAAGAATTCCAAAAGATGGTTCTGTGATGTGCTCAAATCGTCCTCTGTGTTGAGATGGTGCATGCACTGTTGAAAATGTATATGCAATGAAATATTGGATACGTACATAAATGTTAATCAAGAAAAAAAAATTGATTTTAAGAGAGAGAAATTTGAAAAGGAAAATTAAATGGTTGTTCCTTACAGGTAGGAGCGTAGGTTGGGGCTCCCTTTTTTCTCTCTCTTTTTATTTTATACAACTTTTATTTTCTTAAAGTGTTCCAGATAACTAAGTGAAAATGTAATATGAACATTTTAAGTTTTAAAGTTTTATGCTGATGATAAATTTAAAAGAAAATTAAAAGAAAAAAAAACAAAAAGGTCAATAATAAGATCGTTCATTTAAATAACATCAGTTTATTTAAATTATTGTATTATTTCAAATTTTTTGTTTTGTTATTGAAATCATTATAACATTGAAAAATAATATTTTTATTTATTATTACAGGATTCATTGGTCTTTTTTAAATTTTTTTGCTCTCTCTTTCTGCTTCTTTTATTTAAATTCTTTAATTTTCTTCGCCTCTGTGAGTAGAAATCTACTTTTTGGTGGTTGTATAATACCTGTCAGTCAATGTCACTCCCTTCGTGCAGCCCATTTTTGATCAACACTGATTTCCTTATCTCCGGGACGGATGGGATGAACCCATGACTTCCACCAAGTTTTATAAATTCGTTGTTTGATTGGAGTAGTTTCCTGATCTAAAGATAAAAAAAGCACAAGTTAGTAAAAAATTAAGTCGACAAAACAATCAATCATCATTTAATATATAAAGTTACAGCAATATGAGGAAAATGTTGTAAAATCCAAAACAATTTAAATTTACCTGATACTGTAGTCCAGGCGGTCGGTTTTGGATAACTCGTACTATGTAATACTTGTGCCATCAGCTCTGAGCCTAAAACTGCAGATGTTGGTGGTAAAGTTGGTGGAAGTGTACGTTGTAGAAGTGGTAGCTTATTTGAAGCTGTACGATCTGTAAAATTACTAATTCAGCGTCACTCATTAAAACTTCAATAATCACATAATAAATATCATTTAATAAAAAGAAAGTCTTTAATTCAAAAAAAAAAAAAATTTTTTTTAAATATACACACCGGCCATGTAATGTAAAATTTACTTATATTATTAGCTGGTGATGGAGCTCTCCTCTCTCTGTTATTTTTGCTTGTATCTGTAAATAAAGAATTCATATGTAATAAAAAATTTTAAATTTTCAAAGTTATTTAAAGGTGTATGCTCACCATTATCATCGTATTTTGGAGAACTGCCATGATTCTACTCCGACGGAGAGGTCTCGAGACAGGGTAGGGTCTGCTTCTCTTGCTCGGTGTATGTTATCTTCTTTGACAACTCAAAAGAACAATGATTAGCAATGGTCCAGCAGCAGTATTTATACCCCATTGTAGGTAGATCCCCTAATCATTTACATGGAATTCTGTTCAGTGAATCCCATCGAGTGAATCCCATTCACTACTACTCCACTACACCATTTATTAAAGTATAAAAAATAGTTTAGTCTATAGACACTATTAATGTATTGAGTATCATATCTATTTACCACTTTCTAAAAACCTTATCCGGTTATACCATCAACTACTCAATACGTTCAAGAACAATTTTTTCTTTAATACATACGAAATTCAATATGCTATATAATTTATAATGCAAACAATTTTCATACATTTAAATGCTTTATTATATCTGATAGCATATAATATGTGGAAATATTATAAACATACTTTATAGTAATAAATAGTTGTTAATCAAATTAAAGATTAATAGTTTGTATCTCAGTGGTCAGCAAAGAAAGAAAAAAAATTATTAAAAAATCTTGTATTTTGATTTTTGAAACAGAAACACTTACCTGATGCATCTTATCCACTGTCAATATATAAAATATACATACATATGTATATATATATATATATATATATATTACTTTCTTAGATTTTTTTTTCGTGACACTAAATTTAATGTGGTATATAATTTATAATTCAAACAGTTTTTATAAATTGAAATGCTCATTATACCTGATTGCATATAACATTTAGAAACATCACAAACTTCTCTCAGAGTAACAAATAGTTAATGAAAAAAAATTAATGAACATTTTTATCCCTCAGGTCAGCAAATAATGAAAATAAGAAAAAACTTCTTGTATTTTGACTTTTGAAACAGAAGTCAATGGATTGCTGTAGCTAGAAATAACCAGTCTTCTAATGTCCAGGCAAAAGATTAGTTAAAGAACATACAAAATAGAAAAATGCTGTCGTATAGACTTTTCAAAATGAGTCGATGAATACTTATAAACAAAGATCTTCAGTTCTTGGTTACTGATATTTAAAAAATCCTTAAACATTCGATTTCACTTCTTCAAAATAATAAGCAGCTGCAAAATGAAATTCCATACCGCATGCTTTTCTCATAATTTTTATCTCGATCAGTAATACCTATTAGAGAGAGTGGGTATATATGTTATTCTTAATATCGTCTATGTAATTCTTAAAAGATAAAAGTCAATGGACTTTTTATAACATGAGATATTCATTGTCACTTGCTGTCATCTGATATTTTCTTAAGCATAGCTGATCACAAACACTTATAGCTATAGTTGATCATGTGAGGTATAAGTGTACCTGCTTACTCAAACAGCTTATCTATAGTGTAGCATTCACTGCACTTGTGCGCGCGCGCACACGCACACACACACACACACACCCCTTACAATAATAAAGCTACTAATGTGCATGCAAAATCACTTTTAGGAATAAAATGCTTTAAAATAATACAATTTAGAAAAAGTGGATATATGTAATTTTAAATATCTTTAGTGTAATACTTGGAAAATGAAAGTCAACAGACTCTTTCATAGCACCAGAAATTCATTGTCACTTGCCGTCATCTGATACTTTCCGAAGAAGAGCTGATAACGAACACTTGTATCTGTAGATAATAAGGTGAGGTATAAGAGTGTGCGCATGTTCAAACATACTCTCTGCACTGTATCATTCACTAGATGTATATATAGATGTCTTACAGCAGTGTAGCTACTACTAATATATAGTAGAAGTGCGCACGTAACGTCAGTATAAAGCTTTAAGGGTGCTGCCCAGATGTTTGAATAGGAAAGTTACTAGGCCATATTGTTATTGATTTTTCTGAACAAAAATGAATCGTTAAAAATTTGAGTCTCATGAAAAATTTTCTATCAGCTTTTTGCTTAATTTAACATGATCGCATTATCCAGTACAGTTCATTGAGTAGGGATGGTAAAAACTTATGTAGAATGTGGTGGAGGTATAATCTTTAAGATAGTAATGGCGTAGATCACTATAAAAGAAGCCACAGTCAGATGTTAAGCTCATTTATTCGCTATTAATCTCAGGGTAAAGATCGATATGTCGCATGAGCCAACCAGTAGTAACTTTAGTAGCAGCTCCCGTAGATCAAGGCTCAAAGCTGGCACTGTTCCAGCTCCCGGGTGAGGACTGGCCCTAAACTGTGCTAGAGACTAACACAAGATTGTGTCAGCTTCCGGGCGGGGACTGGTACTAAACTATGCTAGGAGACTAACACAAGATTGTGTCAGCTTCCGGGCGGGGACTGGTACTAAACTGTACTAGGAGACTAACACAAGATTGTTCCAGCTCCTGGACAGGAACTGGCCCTGGGCCAGAACCCGCCCTGTTTACTTACTTACTTATTTGCAAAGAAAAGTTGCTAAATTTTTGTCATTGCCAACCGCGAAAACTAAACAATAAATCTTGCTAAAATTTTGTATACTGATTCTTGGCCCTTTATCGATGGTTTTAGTATAGTTTTTATCTTAAAAATTAAAAGTAATGAATGAGCTTAAATTTTTGCAAAGATGTGCTAGCTTATCACTTTAATTTAGTAGGATTCGTTAGGTGGCGTAAAAGTTAAATTGATGCTACCGGCAATAATACTAAGTAAACCAGATTATGGTACCCCCGAGAAAATTGCTGGATATGATAGTCGTTATCTGGCAGTGCATGAATCATAAAGTTGATAGTCGTGCAGCTGGGTATGCTGGCTGTTGACAACACTGTTCTTTAATGGGCAAGCAACTTACACCGAACTCTATCCCGAACCACTAAGATTAACGAATACTACCGATGAATAGGCTTTGTTATTGCTAACTTCTCTGGCGAAATATCAGGAGACGTCTACTCAGAGCGCAATCTGCTCTGGCAATTTGGGGTCTTATAGCCGTTGTTCCAATCCATCTGGTGTTACTAAAGCAGATTTTAGTACAACAGCAAGCCAGATAAAAATACTCTTGAGGAGTTCAAGTAGCCACAACGGCCTCCTTCTTAGTGATTCGTCTCAATACTGTACCCACCGCGTCGATATTCTCTAGACCTACTCTCCTGACTAACGATGAGTGGTTGGTTATCCGGAGAACGACTCGAAGACAAAATATTCTTGGGCCAGTGGCGTACCTCCTAACAGCATGGTTACCGTACCAAGAGATACGGAGGGTAAGAGTTGAGCTACCCATAGCTGACTCTGAATCATAATAATTGTAATAAAAAACGGTTGAGAGTAACACCATCTTCCCTAGTTGGAGCCATCATAAGTATTAACTTTTCCTATTTAACCATCAATCTCCTCAGTTCTTTCCATCATCTAAGTTTTAACTACTTTGCCAACAAATACATTTTTACAACCATTTCCGGAAACAATTTGTCGACTAAAAGACTATGTAAAGCCGGCCACTATTAAACGGAGTCAATCATGCACTTGCAGACATCACGAGCGGAATTGTTCATCGCAAAGCTGGGAACCCTGGTGACCGACGACCCTAGTTTACCCTCTTGACTTTAGGCATTTAACCAGGAATCACCGATCCCCTTTAAGGTCTGCGCTGGGAGAACCTAACAGCTATAAAGGAAAAATGAACTTGAGCCAATGGGACAGTCTTCAATGAGCAAGCATCACGAACCAATCTCTTTGTCTTAGATCACCAAAACAACTGAGTCTGCAAAAATAGGTGCTTTAGACACCAACGTCTTTGCTGTTAAACCAGAAGACGTTTACAAAAAGCTCTAAAACTAATTCCAAAGATTCAAACGTTGTATTTTTTCTCTCGATTACTGTGGTGCTACAATAATAGGCCAGGAAAGATCACCCTGAGATGTAGAGCCAATCACATTTACTGAAAATTTCAGTCAAGAAAGAGTTTACTTAAGAAGCTCACTGGTCTTTTTCAGAGTCATCGGACGTTGTACTACCTTACTAACAAATACATTACAACCTTATAAAGTTGAAAAAATAGCCTTTAGGGCTCAGAAAAGTCTAAACTATGTCAAAAGTTGCAAGAAATCAAATTGGAAGGAAAACTTTCAATGCATCTAATGGATAAAATTTTAGGCGTTAAAAAAAAGACGCTGAACATTTATCGAGATTAAAGCAGCATCAAAATCGATGAATAAAGAATTTAATAAGTGAGGGATCAGCTTTTCACTATAACCCTCATAATAATCTTTTGAATCTTCCAAATTTCAAAATGGGCATAATAAGTATTTGTATTTTTGTGGTGATAAAAAATGTAGAGATTAAGCTCCAGGACTTAGTTGCTGTGGTGATAAAGTTGTCAAAGTAGAGGAGAAAATTTTCTTTAGTTATATATCTTTCGTGAGTTTTGAATCTTTACAGCTTTAAATGATACCCCTGTTCATAGATTCTACGGGAGAAACTGCAAATTGACGGCCCTTTATGGCCAATGAGTATTTTATGGCGTAAGGAGTGCACGGTACTTTTCAGCATAATTATATTCTTTAATTACATACATTGCGGTACGCCATTTAGTGAGTCTCGGGCAAAGCCGAGACGGGGAGGCCTCTAGTATTAAATAAACGTAAAACTAAAAACACAGTAAAGAAAGCTGACATCTTGATTTCAGTTAGGTAAGATTGATGATTTTGTCATATCATAAAATGGCTTGCAAAAAAGTGGTAACATCGATGATTATTTAGAAAATATTAAATAAAATCAACAGATAATTTCACCTTTAACAGAAAATGCGTGCTCTCCTACGCATTGACTTAATTTTGAACTTTAAAAATGAATTTTACTTTACCTACAACTTTTTTTTTCACAACAACATGAACCCAACTGAAATAATTAACGAATTTGGAATGAAACCCCAATATTTAAAGATAATATCTGAAATCAAGTGGACAGAACTTTATGGAGTCTTTTAAATACAAACATATATCGTGGACACAAATTAGTTGTTTTTAGGTAAAGATTTTTGACAGAATTTTTTAGTCATAAAGAACAGTAAAAAAAGTATTGTAGTAGCAAAGCTTGTTAAATCATCATTCTATAAAAATTTTTTTCACATTTGGTCGATATTCGATCGGCTATTCGGTCGAGTGTTTAGTTAGTAAATACTAATTTTTTTAAACTGTCATTAGAAATTAAAAAAATAATTCGAACATTAATAATCCCAAGATATTGAATTTTTTTTTAAGAATATAAGGTCATACATAGAACTGACTCGTTGTAATGGATGCACTTGTTCTCTAAATAACAAAATCTTGAAGATTATATCAATTTACTCTAGTACAGATAGTGCAACTAACAAATGATATTAGGTGATTTGTGAGATGATATTACTAATATAGTACACAGTACAACTAGTACTGTTGATATAAATTTGTTTAACTTGACGTTATAGATAGTACCCTTGTAGGTTTTCTACTTCATAAACTTTATTTTGAACTTGGAACAATAGTAACATTATGAAGAAATTTAAGTATAAGTGATGGTTTAGGTAATGGTATGTGTCTAGAAAAAATATAAATATAATAGTATAATTCACAACAAAAGGACAAGTTATTATTATTCTTTGTTTATATGTGAAAAGCTTTTATTTGTCTACAGGTGATTCTACAAAGCATTACAATAATACAAAACTCAAAATACAATATTTTCATAAATTGATAGTGACAACATAAATAAAATTGAAAAGTCTGTATGGAACGACATTTTTAGTAAAAAACACAAATAAACAATTTTTTATATTAATAAATAATTCGTAAAAAACTGTTACACGGATTAACCAATAAAAAACAGTGACTGAAGTGTTGATTTGTGTTATTTTATCAAATTTTACGTACAAAGATGTTAAACTTTTAAATCAATATAAAACTAACAAATTTTACTGATAAACAGCTTAAGAATAATAGACGTTATCCTGGTATGGGAAGGGCAGTAAGGGTCGTGGGTGGGGGATGACTTTAAAAAATCTTACGTAATGTATGTGAGGGGCTCTTTAGGTGTGTTTTAGGGGCTGTGGGGGGGGGCTTCACAGAAAAAAAAAATATATAAAAATAAAACAAAAAACATGCGAATATTTCTTATTTTGTGGGGGGGGGGGGGGAGCTGTGAGGTGACCGTTGAAAAGTACTGTATTTACTTCGGTGGGCTGCTAGTAATAAATGTGGTGAGTTATACCTGAATCCCAATTTAATGTAGAAAGACTTTAAATATAAGTATACGATGACTTGAGGTGTATTTTATGCGTTCATCGGTGGAAAAATTACAATAATTATTATAAGGACAAAACCATAAAATACTTACTTATATTATATAGTTGTTTGTGTAGAGAATTCTACAAAAAACATCCAGATCCCCTACAACAACCCTACCCCATAGTCCCCCGGGAATATCCTACCAGCCCTACTATCCTACCGCAAGATAAGGTAAAATTCCGTCTTTTTGTTTCTTATTTTGGCTTCGCACACTTTTGGATTGGACACCAAACTACACCTAACAGCCTCACCATAACCTCCTACAGCCTCTCACAACCTCACTGTACCTGCAAAATTTTCCTTAAAATAATTTTTGTTAGTCTAAACATTTTTCTTGACTACTAACAAATCTAAAATTAAATGCAAAGGGTCACACTTAATTAAAAATCTCTTGCATTTTAATAGAAAAGAGAAAGGGATCTGGTCTTCGTGTTAATTAGAGGTACTGGTGACGCGTACTGTATGAAGACTCCGTAGGTTTAGTTGTTGCTTTTTACGAAGTATTATGTTAATCGATTTCATAACCCCAAGAACGGTGTTGTATTCGTACCAAGCACGCTTACTGCTCAGCCAACACTGTCTTATTGAGAGAGTTAAATTATATTACAGTTTATTCACGTAAATACTGTCTTATCGTATAGAATACATGGAAATATTTGTATGATTATAACTACAGACTGAGAGTGCACTTACATTAGAGGAACCGAGCCACAATTAATAGGTGGTGATACAAGCGTTTCTAACTCTGAAATTTACTGCTGATTGTGTTTTTTACGTACCAACAAAACTGTTCATGGAGATATAGTATAGTGAAATATCAGCATATTCTTAGTATTGTGAGCATATTGAAGAATTGTAAGAGAGGGTACGAGTATCGTAAGGGAAGTAAGAAGGGGAAAAATAAATAAAAAGGGTTTTATCGTTGTTTTAAAAAGAGTTTAAGGGAAGGGTAACAAATGATTTTTTGGTCTAAACAAATGATAATTATTACTAATACAGCCATTTAAGAGTTATGAAACATATTAATCAAAAAAAAATTTCTTATAATTTTGGGAAAGCTTACGCAAAAAGAGAACAATGAAAGAGACATTTAGAATTATGTAATAAAAATAGAAAATGATTGTCAAATATTTTAAACATAGTAATTATTTATCGTATTTTTCTTTTTATTCGTTAAATTTCAAATAAGTAACTTTGACTGAAGATAATTTTAACTACTCGTGAGTTTATGCCATAGTTTCTGACGTTTCAAGGTCACAAATTTTGAACACATGAAGTGTATTGACTGACGCCTCTATATCGATAAAATACTTTTTGTTGCTGTGTTATTGAGTTTAAGTTTGTGATTGAATTAAGAAAAAAAAATATGGTTCACCATGGTACCAGGAATAAACAATTTTTCCATTATATACATCTTGTTTTCTAAGGCAAGAAAAAGGTTAAAGAAGATGTTTCTTTCAAATATGCAATTGAAAAAAAATATGATATTTGAGAGGGACTTGGAGTGATCCAAGGGAAGTAAGGTGGAGCACAGTAAGCCAATACTTGGTCAAAATTCTTAGAAATACTATATATATATAAATATGTGTGTGTACGTGTATGTTGACTAAAAGTGACTTTTGTGGTTCTAAGGACGTTATTGGGAGAAAAGTCTTATCATAACGAAATTGCACGTATGTGAACGTTTTGCGCAACTTTCTAATGTTAGAAGCATATGTTAGAATCACGTGAAATCTGCATGCGTCACTTTTTTTTTAAACGTATCTACATATATGTATTCATAAATATTTATTGATGTATATTTACTAGTACTATACGCGGTTTACGTGCCAACCCCTAGGGGCCTGTCAGTAGATTAATATTTACTATTATGCAAATACAGTTAATTCACACAATTTATTTAAATTTTGTTGTTTGATCTCTATTTATTAACTTGTCACATGCTCTTCCTAATTGTTTTGCTTAAGATGTTAAATAAAATAAACAAAAAAGTTGTACTTGAAAAATGGTACATTACGTCACTACGGAACAAAGTACAAACATTAGCGCCTGAAGGGCGCAGTTGTTGTATGTTGGTACCCAAGCCGCGTATAATTTTTTTCTTACTGAGGGTACAAAGTGCAATTTTGTGCCCTTGAGCACATTTTACGCCCAGCAAATTACTTCGGGCCCTAGGGCAGTAGCGTACTTTGGGCCTAGAAGTGACAGTTGCACTTCGTGCCCACGGTAAGAAAAAGAGTTTTATTGCTTATTGATATTGAAAGTTAGGTTTGCATTTTGTTCTGTTATTCTTCTTTTTCAACTTCTTACAAATACACAAATATTATACTTTTTTATTTATTGTTATTCCTCGTTGTCTGGTCTGTTGAGGATATAAGTTTTGGATAGCAGAGCCATTGCATTTAGGTTGTAGTTCATAGTATAATCAGGTTTGAAGAATCTACAGTTAAAATATCAAGCCGTGTTGCTTACCAAAATCAATAAAAACTCATTTACCATTTAGAATTTGTATACAGACCTACAAAATTTCAAATTCTCTACAGAAAATTGTGGCTTTTTTTGGCTATATTGCAGCTACATGTGACAACAACTAAAGATTTATAGTGAAGATAATATACTTTATATGGCAATCTTGGAAGTTTAATGTTGTTTAGTGGCAAAAAAATTAAAAAATATCGAAAGTACAAGCCATAGGTTCATTGTATACGAGTAAGGGAGAGACTAAATTTTCTTAATGATATTTGAGAAAAGTTTTTTTGCTTAAGCATGATGAGCAAGACATTCTATTAAACAGTAACAGCGTATTTATTCTTTAATACCTCTTACCTAAGTCCTTAATTAATATAAAATTTTCATACTGTTCTCGCTTAATACGGAAATTTTGTCATGAGCCTTCTGAAAAAGTAAACATGTATTTATAAGATAAAACTTTTCTTTTGTTATACTTTTTTTCAATTTATATCTTACCAAAAACTTATATATACATTAAATTTAACTTCCATCTCTTACTTTGATATGTGTTCTGGAATAATGAAATAAATCAACCTTGAACTAAAATTATGTGATTGTTTTATATATGTTAAGATGAATTTTTTCCAAACGCAAGCATTATTTAAGTATGGTTTTGATAATTATTTGTATCTATAAATTACACAGCTCCACAAAAAAATCGAAAGTCTTAGTGCAGAGACCTGACATACCCTTCTATAAGTAATCGACCACGCTGAATTTGAATCCGAGGTCAGTTTTACTCTATCATGTCAGGATTTTTCATAACCTCAAAATTTAAGCCCAAAAACCCCATAACACATAAACCATTTAATGCCTGAGTATCTTAACCCAAGTAACGCTATAACCTTATAATTTGATTATTCCTAAACTCCATTAACCCCAAAACCCTAAAACCCAATGACCCCATAACCTCTAAACCAGATAAGTAACAGAGGTTTGAGTCTCTAGTGCTGAGATGTCTAGGTCAATGTTGTGTTTCTCCACGTATAGCGAATCTCCTAATTCGCCAGGCCCCTTAACTACATAATTATTTTAAAAAATAACTGTATGACCCTATTAACTTATAACCAACTGACCCATTAACTCTAAAACGTAACCTCTAAGCCCGATCAGTAACAGAGTTTTTAATCTTCAGTGCTGAGATATCTAAGTCATTGTTGTGTTTCTTGAATTTTTCTGGTTTTTAGGGTTTCATGGTAATCATGTTTTAGGGTTAATGGGCTAGTTAGTTATGAGGTAATACGGTCATTCAGTTAATGTTTTAAGCAATTATGTAGTAAGGGGGCCTGACGAATCAGGAGATTCGCTGTATGTGGAGAAACACAACATTGACCTAGACATCTCAGCACTAAAGACTTAAACCTCTGTTACTCATCTAGTTTAGAGGTTATGGCGTCATTGGGTTTTAGGGTTTTGGGGTTAATGGAGTTAAGGGATGATCGAATCATAAGGTTATAGCGTTACTTGGGTTAAGATACTCGGGCATTAAATGGTTTATGTGTTACGGGGTTTTTGGGCTTAAATTTTAAGGTTATAAAAAATTCTGACGTAATAGAGTAAAATTGACCTCGGATTCGAATTTAGCGTGGTCGATTACATATAGGAGGGTATGTCAGGTCTCTGTACTAAGACTTTCGATTTTTTTTGTGGAGCTGTGTTATTTTCCTAGTCTTGAAATTGATGTTTAATAACAACTTATTTGTTGTACAAAAAAAATATTTGAAGAGTTTTTTAATATGCATAAGCCGAAAGGTTAAAAAAAATGGGCTGACTTTTAGAGTACGATGTATGTAAGAATGAGTTTATTGGTTGATTTATTGAAGAAATTTGTACAAAAACATAGTACTACTCATTTTATTTGACAAATAAGTAAGAAAGTTAATTCTCTTCGTCGTTAAAGAAGGCCCTATAAGGTATGAATAAGTAGAGCTTAGCTCTACGCACGCTTTGGATACCAACCCCGTTCTACCAACTAATGATCATATGTTATGATCGTCTATAAGATAATGGTTGATTATATTTCAATAAAATTGTATTTGAATTACGATACTCCAATTGAAATTTTAATATTCACATACAAGATAACTAAATTAACTTAAATTTGACAATTACTACTTATAAATGGAGCAAATTATAGTCATTTTATATGACAGGTAAACTGTTTTCTCAATAATAATTTATAAACTTGTTTTCGAAATTTGTTAAAAAAAGTTGAAAGTAAAAATTTTCTTAAAATAATCTTTAAAACCTTTTTTTATTATGTTGGATTGAATTTTAGGAGTAACGTCATGAATAAATTAGAGAACGCATAATCATCTTACTTAGAAAATTTTTCATAGAAAATACTGTCACGTTGGATTTTGAAAAAATGATTTCTTAGTTTAAGAATATTTCTTGAGAGGCTAGTACGATAATGTTCTTTTTAAGGTTAAAGCAACTTTTGTTTGGTCTTTAGTTATAAATATTACAAAAGTTGTTTTACAGAAAACTTTAATGCGAATAACAAAAGTCATAAAATTTATTGTATTAATAATTATTATAACAGTCTTCAATTGGAAGATACATTTTTTCACTCATTCAACGGTTTAGTAAGTAATATAGCAAAATAAAAATACTACGATAATGACATTCTATATGTAAGTTATTTATTTACTGTTTTATTGATAAATATGTAACAAAAAAATTGTTCGAAATTGAACTCAGTAAGATAGTGTACTGTATATTTTTTATATCGCACGCCGGATTTGGGGGAGTGTGAAAAAAGGATGTAATAAAAGGACACAATAATAAATGCACAACACACTTTAAAACACTTTAGCCGTTTATTATAAAAAACAATCTCTCTATTTAATTCTACTTTAACAAGTCATAATACTTGCTTACATGCAAGATAAAAAAAGGCAGAACTAATTTTTGAGTGAGACGGAGAAATTACGTGTCAATCAAAATTGTAAATCGTCTTCGTTACAATAATCTTACATAAAACGATACACGTGAAAATTATAAACACGAGCGCAAAGCGACTTACCGAAAAGGGCGTTTGAGGCTGACTAACGATAACCGCAGCAGCAACAAGCTGCTGGACAAAGGTAAGTAGGAACAGAAGCTATTGGTGTATTAATAGACGCGCGCACGCTTATGATTGGCCCTTATAGGTAAGAGAATATCCTAAAGCGCGAGATTTTGAATCTCATAAACTAAATTTTCTATTTACATCAGTACAATGTTACTGATGTTGCACAAAGGTAGTTTTGAAATAAGATTGAAACAGAACGACAGAACTTCAATTATAGAGGGTGCTGGGAGATCAAGTAAAAATGTTTTTATATAAAACCTTAAATACTTATTTTATTTTTTTAAATAAAAATATCCATGAATTTGATCAACATTGCATTTTTTTAATTTAAAAAAATGACCAGTAAGAGAACTTTTTGGTTGACTTTTAGTGTAACGAATATTAAAACCGTTTTAAATGGATCAGAATGAAAAAAAAAAAAAACCTAGTAAAAGTGGATTTTATTGTACAGAATAATTCTCTCAGTATTTTACACAATGTTTTTAAAATATAACACAAGATTTTCCGTGATCTATTTACGTGCGAATTTTCTTAGAAAAAAAAATTTACAGTTTATAGGCTCATTTTTTGTGGAACGCTTTCCGTATCAAGAAGGAATATCCAAAGATAATAGGAAAAACAATTAATAGTGAACAATTTTGTCAGTTTTCTTTTCGTATTTTGAAAATCCATATTGATATTAGATTCATAAACTAGAAAATTGAAACATAATTTTCTTAAATTGAAGATAATGAAAAAACAACAATTATTAAAATGAGCTTAAACTACTAAGTTAGTTCTTGAAGTAATAAAACAAACAATTTCTCGAACAAAAAGTGTAAGGCGAATATTATTATGCACATTACACCTAAGGATTTTTTCGTACCCCAAATAAATTGGTTTAGTCGTATAATCGGAAGGAGCTGAGGAGAGGCTAAGTATCTTGATAAAAATAAGGAGGTCTTTGGGGGGGGGGAGGCTAAGTGTCATTTTACACATGCAGGGGACTAGGAGTATCATGAAGGTAAGCGGGAGTCGAGGAGGGCTAAGGAGAAATTTCTCAAAAAATTTAACCTAATGAAATTATAGACTATTAAACTTATTTAACATTATGTTGCTAGGGACTTAAAAAAAAGTCTAGAAATGGTAATATGGATAAAGATGGGTGGAGATAGAGCCCAGAGAGGTGGAATAAAATATGCAACCCGTTTAAAGTAACGGTAAAATTAAAAGAATTTTACCTCATTTTGCTTGGAGTTTCAGGGAGACTAGCAAGGAGGAGGGATGTTGGTAATAAACCTCTAAAATCATGTAATACAAAATTACCTTATTTACAAGGGAGTCGGGTGATGAGTCAGGGGGGGGGTAGTGAATATTGATTAACTAAATTTTGATTGGGTTAAATTTTACGGGTAAAATAAATGAAAGTTGCTTTATTTCGGATGAGGAAGGAGTAAAGATATATTTATACTAAAAAAAACTATTCGTGTTAGTAAAATATGATAAAAATGCTTTGGAAATCAACAAGTTAGAAGGTTTTTTAAGTTTTGTGGGAGTTAAAACTTACTTTGTTTTTTTTTTTTTTTTAGATGCATTACTTAGTGAGGGTACTATGTTTTTAGTTCCTTTATACGTGTCTAAAATAAAAGCACGCAAAATAATTATTTTTCAATACATGATCAGTCATAGGAGAAATTTATTTTACGTACCAAAAACTATGTGTATGTAACACTTAGGCAGAACCCAGTCATTAACAGATTTACCTTTATTTTTAATGATCTCAAACATACTATTTACTTTTAAAGCAGTAATAGAAAGTTTTGGATATCACGTAAAAAGTTATTTGTTTCCAGGAAAATTCCGACAGAACCTTAACAGAACATGTACCATGGGATTTACCAACTTTAAATTCTCTTATATTACTACGGCAAATTTTTTTCTCGCTATCTGAAAAATGATTTTTACTTTAGTATGAAACACAAAATATTTTAGTAGTCCCTTTAGCATCTTTTTAACCTATTATCAAAGAAGTTGATTAAGTTCATCAACTATTTCTGTTGTAATAGTTGCACTAGTTTAAAAAAATGAGACTACACCTTAAAATGATAAGTATTGTTATCTTTCTTCTTGGTTTAAGTTTAACGATTTTCTACGTACCCTACTTTAAACTGTCAAAAAATACTAGCGTGAACACTGTGAATATTAGCTGATCTATATAACACACACAATTAATATAATTTCTGTATGGTTGAGCAAGTGTTATTGAAAGATGATGTGAGCAATCGTCTCGACTACAAAAAATATGTGAAGTGATTTTAATGCATCTATACATCGTATGCCACACAAAAAGTCAAACAAGTTAACCTTTTAGTGTTTTCTGGTCAGTCAGATACATGAAATTTGACAAGTCAAGTTTTCTTCTGGTAGCAGCTTAAAGGCTATTTTGTTCGACTTTGTTGTAAGCTAATGACTTATACACCCACTAAAATCACTTTACATATTTTATGGAGTCAAGGAGATTGCTCACATCATCTTTTAAGAAAACTTGCTCAACCGTACAGAAATTACATCAATTGTAATAAAAATTTTTTATAGATTTGGCATCGCGGAAGGCATCCGCTATCCAGTCAGAACTACAAATAATCACCAACTAGAGCGCTGGCTGTTTTCACTCTCATAGCGAAGAAGGAAAATTTACATCTCTACACCTATTTTATTGCTCTGGATTAATTTTCTCTATGCCTTTTTACAGACTCTCCACCTATTTTTCAGGCCCCTTTACTACTTTTTAACAGCCTTTCTTGTACTCCCATGAGTTAATAAAAACACGTTGTTTTTTTACTGATTTGAGGTGATTAAGCTTCCTCATCTCTCTCGGTCCTTACCAGTTTGTTTTTTATTTAGGACTCTGCTTCTTTACGCCTCATCTACAGATTTTCCACTATCCTTTGTGATTACAGTGCAACACAAAGTATTTATTACAGGAATATTTAATTAATTTATACAATTTTTTCGAATACACTAACATCAAAAGACATATTATTTTCATATGCATTGAATAATATAATTCAAATTAGTTATATGTTATAGTGCAAGTTATTTGGCTTACCCATAATTCACCATATGAATAAAGATTTGCGTTGCTTTTTATTTTGAGTGTGTTGTTTAAGGTGGTCTATCAAGAATTAACGTAACTTTAAATTTAATTAAGAACAAAGCTTAATAAGAGAAATAGTATTACTTGTTAAACTTATAAGCGAACCATAGAAACACCTAATAATAATAAAAAATTTTATTTGCAGCCCAGTGCTATTATAAATGTAAATGAATTTAGAAACATAAATTAATAATTTACTTTTGGCAATTAAAAGTACCATTCTATACTGTATTGCCTTTTTAAAATTAAATTTATTAAATCTATGATATAATGATTTAAACTTATCCTAAGCACTCGTGTCCTTTAATGAAGAGGTGAAGACTAGATAAACTATTAACTGATCTGTGTATAAATTTTATTGTGGCAGTCAAAGCCTATCTTTCGTTATATCTCTATAAGATAAAAATACTATGTAGAAATAAAATCAACTAGAGTACTTATACTTTAAAGGGCTGTTCGTTCAATCAAAACAAAATATAGTCACACAAAAGCCCTTAAACTTCATAAACAAAGGACTCAAAAGAGTATGAATACCGTTCTTTATGGGGAGAAATCATCAGACATTAGTCACTGACAGCAGAGTAACTTTAAGCTAAGGAATTATCAAAATACGAGTGCAAACACTCAAAAGGCCTAACTAAAAGTAAGTATAATTACTCAAGATGTTGAACTGGGAGTGACCACAAATACTTACACGAACACGACAAACCAAAAATAAGTGTAAGCTCTGAATGTAGTGAAAATCATTGGAATCTGCTTCTATTTCTAATAGCTTACACAATAGAATTTTAATTTAAGAGAAGTTGACAAATTAAAATCCAAAATTAAATATTTCTAGTTTTTGTTTTAATTTCTTTCGTAAGATTTTTCTGGAAAGAATTATTAGGCAAGAAAATAAAATACGTAATGGTAATTACATGTTACGGTAGCTATGCAACAGCTGACTTTATTTTTGTTCTCAATAAAAATTTTTTGGCTAACGGATGTTCAGCGTTATGTGTTTCTCGGCTGATTCACATATCTTGTTAACGAGTTTCTTAGTTCTGAATTTTTGCTTATGCTATAAGGAAGCTTCTTATCATAGTTCCTCTAATGAGCACTTGCGTCGTTCACAACCTTTTAATTGATTTTTTTTCTGACTACAGCATCTTGTGTTCTAGTCATTTAGTGAATTTAACAATTGTCAATTTTTCAACTTCCAAACTTCTTTTTAGAACGAAGTTCTTTATGTCGCGTTACTCGGGGGGGGGGGGGGCTGGAATTTTAAAACCGACAGATTTTTTGTTTTTGAAACGAAAGTGGTTTACCGTGAGTCTCTTCCTCTCAAGTTTCCCCCCTTACCCTGTCCCCCTCCCCAACTGTTCTCTACACACTTCCCCTTTTCCCACTATATATGTATATCTGCCATCCGTGCTGTGTTACTCTTCTGCACACCTCTACCCACCATTCCCCCTCACACTCCCAAGCCATTAATTTTTAAACAAAGTTTTATTTTCATTTCACTTTGAATTTTTTTCTTTTACAATTCTAGAACAAAAAAAAAAAAAACATTTTCCATTCAAGAGATTTGAACCCTCAACCTCTTTCATATGAGTCCAGTACCTTACCCACTCTGCTACGAGCGCTGCCGACTATAGAAACTCGGTTTCTTGTACTTATGTTGTGGTTCGTAACTATAACATTCCATTTTCAAATGTGTTCACTGATAATACATTCAATTATGTATTTGTTTTATAAATAAGGTATATTTGTTTTCTAAATAATACATCTAAAAAAAAAAAAAAAAAAATTAAAATAAACATGTAGAATAAAGTTGAAAAACGTATCAATTGGAAAACGTATCAATGGTTTTCAAAGGCGCTTATTTCGAATTCGACAAACAAATTATGTTACATTGTCACATAATTAAATAAATAAAGTAATTCATTAAATCAATTATAAATGAATTATGTAAGATCATTATATAAATATATTTCGAGTTTCATATCATTTTAATAGTTTTTATGGGAACTTATTTTTAATTTGATAATTAAATAATGGCACAATGTCATTGAGTAATTATATATAAGTAAAACAAAAATTGTATTAATGGGCTATAAAATCGCAAAAAAGTAAGTGAAAAAAAAATTTTTTTTTAAATTGATGAAATGAAATATAAATATAACATAAAATAAAATTACAAAAAATGTAAATTAGTACAATGGGATGAAAAAAAAATGAAATAAAAAAGGGAATGAAAAAAAAATTAATGAAGTGAAATATGAAAATAAAATGAAAAAAAATTACAAAAGACATGAATAAATACAATGGAATGAAAAAAAATAAAATGAAAAAGGAAATAAAAAAAAAATATTAAATATGAAAATAAAAAAAAAATTAAATAAAGGAAATACAAAAAAATGAAAAAATGTAATAAAATAAAATATAAAAAAAAGTCAAACAAGAAATGAAAAAAAAAGAATACAACAAGAAATAAAGAAAAAAATTAAATAAGAAATCAAAAGAAAGAAAAGCAAATGAAAAAATTATAAAGGAAATTAAAACAACAAACCAGGGGGTATTGATGGGTCATGGGACCCACAGTAAGAATGAAGTTCTTTAAACATGAGATGGATATAGACACAATTTCTCAGGTAACAAGGGGGTCGCCAGACCCACAGGAAGAACGAAGCTCTGTAAACGTTTTGTTTTAGTAAACAACATAAATGCAGTACTAACGTTTACAGAGCTTCGTTTTTCCTGTGGGTCTGGTGACCCCCTTGTTACCTGAAAAATTGTGTCTATATCCATCTCATGTTTAAAGAACTTCGTTCTTACCGTGGGTCCCATGACCCATTAATACCCCCTGGTTTGTTGTTTTAATTTCCTTTATAAATTTTTCATTTGTTTTTTTTTCTTTTAATTTCTTGTTTTATTTTTTTCTTTATTTCTTGTAGTATTCTTTTTTTTCATTCCATTGTATTTATTCATGTCTTTTGTGATTGTGTTTTATTTTGTTTAAGCATCTTATTATGCAAAAGTAAAAAATCTGAAATCCAAGAAAAAATTTTGTGGAGATGACTTCTCAGAAATATTAACTTGCCATTTAAATGGTAGATTCGTAGTCAGGCTTTCTTTCTTGCAGTGGCCAAAGTTCATTGATCCTTTTAATGCAGCTCTAGCATGCCTCTTTCTTTAAGAAAAACTGACTGTTAGCAGAGATGTATGATAAATGTATGTACGAGTATTTTGATATAGGGCATAAGGAATTTTCACCTCTTGATCAGATATCACGTGATGCTTACACTTTAGCTCATGATGCCGTGTTTAGATACGGCAGCCCTCATAAAATAAGAGTGGTCTTTGATTCATCACAAAGAGTGTTAACAAACTCTTGTTAAACAATGTACTTTATGCAGGCCCAAAGCCACCTAAATAGTCATCCTCATTTATTAGCATTAAAAAAGTTTGCATTTAATAACGATATAATCAAAATGTTACATTGAATTCTTGTTCGTCATGATGAAATCGATTGTTGATCCTTGGTATAGTGCCCGTTAATAGATCAAGTCCCAAAAAACTACACAGCTTTTAATGTCATTGATACATCATCTTTTGCCCCATTTTGGGCCTCGAAGGTACTGCAACAGCTAGCACAGAACAGTCGTCCTACATATACGAAAGCAGGATTCCTTTTCGACGAGCAATCCTAAGTGGATAATATTTTTTTTTGCGCTGACGAAGTGCAAAATACTATCTAGTTGGGTCTACCTTAGATCTTTAAAAGTATTCTTAAGATAATCTGATGATCTACTTATTTTTAAAGTTAGCTTACCTTTTCTCTCAGATGCAATCACGAAACAAAAAATTCTGTCAGATATGACTCAACTTTTTGACCCTCCTGCTAGGCTCCAAGCCTCCAATCTCCAATCCTCGCCGCTGCAAAGATGATGTTGTAGAACAACTAGATCTACAAATTTGAATGAGTCTTACCAATTCAGGGTGAAATCGTTTTTATTAGAAATTGTTTTCTTAGCTTAAACAACAGTGATACAAATGGCTGTAACAAAAGTTTTTCTAAAGCAAGTCAACATTTTACCTTGACTACAACTATAAGACAACGTACTACTGCAATTTTTTAAACACTTACTCTCTTAACTGTACCAATAGACCAAAAAAATTATCTTCTCGTCAAAGTCCAAGATATTTAGCTGGCTCAATGGTTATAAATCAAGATAGCAAACTTTCATAGTGAAGAGAATAAGTAAGATCACTATGACGCTGTATAAGAAAATACAGCGCACGTTGTCACATTGTGGTCGTTTGCGGTACAATGTACCTGAGAAGAATGAGGACCGCAGTTTCAGTTATTGAATCGCTAAAGAGCCTAATTAGGCCAGCAATTTGTTTTTTAGAGCTGCGCCGTCGTAACATTTCTTCACAGAATCAAAAGAGATATAATCAACAAAGCTTACTTACAACTGAAGCAGCTTGGGTTGCCTTTCTCTGTATCTGAATTATTGAATCATTGTATTCTATTGAAAAATGTAATGCTTTATTATTATAAGCGCCATCCAATTGTTTTCTCAGCAAACGATAAAGTCTTTGAATGACTTATTCAAAAGATACATATGTTGTACGTAAGCATGAGTATGTGCATACGGACAAATCATGGTTTTTCATCTCTTTCGAAGCATTTAAATCATACGAGCTGCTGGAATATACATATGCTTAATTAAAACTGCAAGATACAGCGATAATATTGAACAAATGACTGCTTTGCCAGCTAAAGGACTTACCCTGAATCATTTGTTAGCTTGCTCAGGATTAAATGACGCTGAATCAACATCTGTATTTTTTTCAAAGGGATGAAAAGCAATGAGTACCAAAGGCTATGTTCTCATTTTCATATGTTTTTTTTAAAAAGTTTTTTATGTTGAAATAGTATCTTATCTCTGTACAAAAATCTTCTAAGCTGCCAATGATGAATTTTTTTCTCATCGAAAAACACACAGCAGAAGTTTTTTGACAATGTGAAAGTTCAAACGGATTTCAACAACATTTAATCGTTTGTTTTTCAAAGTATCCAAACTATCCAAGTTTATGCGTTTGATGACATTTTTATGGCCACTTTAATTAAAGTGTGCCTTATTTCTAGACAATCATGTCAACTTACCCTTGAGCCAACCGATCTTATTCATCATAGTCCGAGCACTTTTTGATCAGCTCTTTGAATCTCTCATACCTAGACAGCAACAAAATACATCAAGCTTTGAGCAACATTAAACGTCGTTATTTGCTTTGCCAGATTCATAGTTCTTTTTTAGAAGTGCAAGAGGAAAAGATCTTTGCACCACCTACAACTACAAAAACGTAACGAGTCTCTTTGGACTTACAAAAATACAAAATACTGCACGAGCGCACCATATACTCCTCAATTCCTAATATTCTTAAGGTTGATGGTCACTTATACAGGTAGACCTTTAGTGAGTTGTGTAGGTCTGTCGTTTATTTAAATAAGATAATCGCTGCAAAATCTTAGTTCCACAAACTCCAGATCTCATGATGTAGTAGAAGTATGAGATCTGATATAAAAACATAACTGTGATTCAGGAAAGCTTTAATTCAGCTTTTTTGTCTCTTTTTAAATTCTATGGCTTCTCTTTATTTGGCCGAGTATGACTTTTATGCTTGCATTTTATAATTTATGCTGTTCTTGATGTCTACTGATATATTTGTATGTTGTTAACACATCCATAAATGTATAGCAATAATATTACTTCGAATGCAGGAAACACGTCCTTATTATCTTATATTGTTTACAGAAACCAATGTCCTCTTGTTTGAGTATTAACCATGACGGTTAGTAAATCTCAATTTAAGGTTAAAGTTTCAATACTGTGGATGTGTATTTAGAAACATTTTTATGTTTTTATGGATAGTTATATGTATTGTAATGTAGAAAAAAAAAACTAAAAAAAATTCATCTATAAAAACTAGAAGTGATGATTATTTAATAATAAAAAATATTCTGAAGAACAAAATTTTGAATTTTAAAAACAATTAATGAACCTAGTTCTTTAAAAATTAAAAAAATATTCAATTCAAAAGCAATTATACATTTGTTTATTGGATCCATTTATAATGAAACATGACATAATGTATTTGCTGGAGTAAGCGACTGTACTGACAGACACTGTATATGTATATTTCTCTCTATTGTAAAGTTGTTTAGCCGACGCTGCCGTCACCGCTTCCACCGTGAATAAAAATGGGCAATCTACCTATTGTTACGTCGGCGCGACATATTATTCGAGTCTAAGCTTGCGCTTAATAACTAAGGATTCACACTAGGCACGTAGGTGGGACGCGGGGCTAAAAGGTAGCTAAATTTCTTGACCGGGTGTTCAGAAGGGGAAGAGCCTAACTGTTCTGATTGAATTGAAGTGGTTGTCGAACAGTAGTGCGAGGCACTCGTTCGTGGTGCGCCTCTGATTTGTCAAAAATACCTGGCGCGACGTGTCAAAATAGTATCCCGTCCGCGATCTAGAGGTTACCAATACCGTAACGAGTAAAAGTAGTTATGCTCTAGAGGTTAGGCAATAGGTAAAATGATTTAAATTCGCGACCGGTCTAGAAGCCACCAATACCATCTGGAGTAGAGGTGATTGTCCTAGACTTAACGTGAGAAACAATTCTGTTATTTATTCTCGTCGTGTGGTCTTGTACCTACACCGTAATGCGAACTCCAGAAACACGTCTGCGTTGAAATGGAGTAGAGAGGCAAAGTTAATCACTTGAATATTTCAAATCGACTCACTTTTATTTTTGGCTACTTAAACGTACATGTGCTGAGCCAACGTGAAGTATCCAAGGTTGAAATTAAAAAACCGCACTCGTGGAGGATTGTAAGATAGCAGAGGCGGACTCTAACTACTTAGTCGACCGTTTGAGGGTAAAAATTAAACTATGCTGTGTCCTCACTTCGTGGTAGACTGGGAGGTAGTAGAGGTAAACTCTTACTTCTCAGTCTACCGCTCGAGGGGTAAAAATTAACTATGTCTCTCCGACTTCTTCTGGGCCTCCAGGCCCTTTTTATAAAGAGTAGTGGACCTCTGTGACGCGCTGGTTCGAGATAATTTGACGCAGGAAAATTTGACGGAAAAATCTTGAAGGGGAAAGACAATAGCCAAAGATCTAGTTGGCTAGAGATGTTTGGGTTCAGCCACTCGAAAATTGGTACATCCCACATCTGGCTCATTCTCCTCCATGCGTCAAGAGAAAGGAAGGTGATTCACTTACTCAAGCCCTTCTTTTCTCCTCTACATCCAAATTTTACAAAACTTTAATTTAACTTAATATTAGTGTTAAGATAGAATATCGTTACTATTTACTAATGCTTGGCACTGTCGGTTTATTCAACTTAACTTGTTACAGAAAGGGCAGAGAGAATTGCTTAATATTTCAATTAATGCTTGGGTGAATAAACGATCGGTGTGCTACGGTATATCAACTATTACTTGAACAGAAATAACATTATACGTTGTTATAACAACTTATAATGATAACATTAGTGTAATAGTATGATAATAATAACAATAATCCTTATAATAATAATAATCATCATAATAATAGTAATTACAGTAATAGTAGTTATAATTATGAAAGTAAGGGTTCTGTTAACAATAGACGTACCTTGCCTTTCGTGAGTTAACATGATTAAACTTATGGGTAGTTTTAACCGATTGCAAAAATAATTTGAAATTTTGGTAGAATCTTAGTTCATATGTTTTTCGCTTCTAGTTATTGGAGAGGGAGTTGGCACGTGGTGCTCTGGGGATTGGAAAATCCCGTGACTATATTATGTTGGAGCAGCCGCACGAACTCTCTCCCGACACATATGAGTCAAGAAAAAGGGACAGAGCTATTGTTAATGATCAGTTCGGCTTTCCCGTTTTCTCTTACACGTTTAATGAATTCAAAAATTTAGGCTATTGCGGATGGTATATGAAAATATTCGGTAATGTAATAGGAAAAAGGGTAGCTCGGCGTGTTATGCGTCTATAAAAACCAAATGAAAAGTTGATGATGTTGTTTTGCTAGGAGTGTAGTATGTATCATTATTTGTCTATACGTGTTAGCTTTACGTTATTCTAACTTTTAACATCATATTAAGTTGTGCCAGCATTTAGTATTGCACCCCAGTTCAGCTGTTTCCAGTTGGACTTTTTGCCTCTATCAGTTTTTAAAGTTATTTCGCTTCTGTCTATTAAGAAGTATTTTATTATCTTATTTGCTTTTTATTTCCAGTCAGCATAGGCCGACGTGCGTTTGCATTAATCATAGTTGGTCGATGTGCTACAGCTACGAATAGAGTTTGCAGGTAATTCACCTTTTTTCAGATGCACTTTGGTCCCTACTTGAAAATACTTTTAAGTCTACATAAAGAATTCCAAAGAAACGAGCGAGGAAAAATTGTTAGTAATTTTACTTTATCGACGATACACTGTACTATCCATGTACGGCCCCGCACTTATCCGAATATTTCTAAGGTTGGCCGATTTTGACCAAATAGTCTTTTATGATTCATGGAGGTGGAAGGAAAGTAGGATCGACACATGCTCCCGCCCATATCCGATTATTCCTGAGGTTGGCCGAAGTCAGCCCATCCACACAATCTTACTGCACCCTCGAGCTTATACGAATATTCCGAAGGTTAACCCAAGTGAACCGAACAGTCTTTTAAATGTACTTACTTGTTTTATCACTGTTGACGCTGCCACTGATGTTAGCGATTCGTCGAGGTGGTGGAAAAGAGGTATTGCTCCCCACGTAATCTCTTAACGCCTCTGCACTTATACGAATATTCATAAGTGTGGCTGAAGTGAAACAAATAGTTTGCGAGGTTGAATGTGTGGAAGGTTTGCTATCCATGCAATGCCCTTACGCCCTCGTACTCATCCGAATATTTCCGAGGATGGCCATAGCCAAACGAATAGTCTTTTATAGTTTTTGGCAGAAAAATAGGCGAATTGTTACAGGCCCCCGTACTTGTCTGAATATTTTTACTTGAAAGACAAAAACATATAAAAATCCTAGAAAGACAGAGAAGCTCCTAATGTTCATGCATGCATGTATGTGGTTACGTGTATACACGCTTCCACGAGCTATGGCCCAAGAATTCATGTTTTATTTTACTTGTACTCAAGTCATGTTATAGCCTCCATGAAACCTATACCTAACTTGGGGAGTATTATTAGAAAAGGATTATGATATTTTCATGTAAAGCACGCACATTTGAAATAGCGATAAATAAAATCGATCTTTACAATGATTAGAGTTAACTTCTGCATAAACTTACCGTACACTTTTTTAAAGGCCTTTTTGACCAGCAATTCGTAATTTATGTTTAACCAGCTTTTAGCAGATGATTCCAAACCTTGATCAGCAATTTTTCATTTATGTCTGACTAATTTTTTTTGAATAATTTTGAATGAACTGATAACATTCAAATCATTTTTATATTTTTTTGTGATTCTTCAAAGGAAATTTGTTTTTTCTCGTTGAACATTTTAAAATTATTTAAACTATTCATTAAAAATCGTTAAATTAAAGATATTATTATCAAAGACGAAAAACATTTATTTTTTAAAGTTTTACTAAATAAATGATAAAGCACAACATTGTTTCAAAAAATTTAATCACGTAAGAAAATTTAATATGAATCATTCAAGTATCTTACAATTGCAACAGGGTCAGCAATTATTGTCAAATTCATGATATTTAAAAAAAATAATTACCTCTATGAATCCTTATTAACTAAGACAATTTTTTTAGTCTTTAAATTTAGAAAATATTGAAAGTTACAAAGTTTAAATTAAAGGTAAAAAAAGTGTCATAGAAAATATGAATTCTGATGAAGATAATGTGGCTCTTTCATAAACGAAATAATCTTAAATATCACAAAATTAATGGACGAATTTAAGGCAGTTAAAAGACGAAACGTTTGTTCCATCAGTTTATCAACCAAGACACTGAAACTGAGTTTTTATGCAGGCCTTACAAAACAAACTCATTCTATACGGAGAACCAATAAAATATATATGCATACGACGACAGCTTAACAGAAATATGAAACATATTGTTACTGTTTGCAGTATAATTAAATATAAATTTACTATTAGAATAATAACTTATAAATGCTCTAGCCATTGTTATTTCGTAGGTCTTGTTAAATAAGCGAAGATCTAGTAATCGCTATGGATCAAGTAATCTGGGTAGATGATGTTAAGTTGTCATACAGTTCCGCTTATAAACAAAAAGCCACTTTATTACTTGCAGTAGAGTCCTAGAAACTAGCAGTCGTTACTCAGCAAGACGTGCACTGTTATATTAGGCATTAAATCTCAAATAAGAACTGTGTGTGATAATGAAATTTATTAAAAATTGTCAAATTCGAAAACCTAGTTTTATCCAAACGATAAAAATTAATGCTTAGTTATTTTTTTAATAACTTATTGAAATAAAGTAATATCCTAGACAGTAAAAATATGTTCTGTTCTTCTGTTCATCCGTTAACACATGTATCCGTATTTTATTAGTTCTATGTATAGAATAAGTTTGTAAAGTAAGGTCTGCATAAAAAGTCAGGTTTTGGGCCTTAGTAAATGAATTATCAAACAGATCAAAAAAATTGTATGTTATATATTGGTATTTTTGCCAAATAAGGTCAACTGTAGCGCATGTGTCCAGTAGCCAACGCAAAAAGACACACATACAATCACTCACACATGCATGACAGCCAATGTACGCTCGACCACACACTGCTGACACATATAAGCAGAGGGCATGCGCGAGCAGCTTACTGCCAGTATACAATACACACGACACTGACTATGACTGCCAGTTATACTTTTCCAACAATAATAATATGGATAGAACTGAAAATATTCTTACTAGCATCGACCCTTATACTGTAAATAAAAGAAACATAACTGGAAAAATTTCCTACACCTGCATAACCAAGACTATTATTGATTTATTTGGATAGCAAGGATAAAGTATTCCACCTCTTCTTTCAGAAATCTAAGCTTCCATGAGACGTTATAGTTTTCTCTGATAAGACTAGGGTCCAACGATTACACCTGTCTGATCTCATTTAATAGGTAAATAAACCCAATTCGACAAAACCGAAAAAAAGAAGGATAATTAAATACATCAGCGAAAAACAGACCATTGTTGACTTCCATAAGCTAATGTTTTTTCTCCTTAATACAAATGCATAACTCACATCGTAAAGACATAATACTATTTTACAGTCAGAACGCACGGTCACTATACAATATCTCATAATTTTGGACTCCGCATGATCTATACAGAGCTTCACTGGATATTTAATCAGCTATATTAGGATAGCTATCTCTTATTTAAAATCCACAAAACACACTAGTCCCGACTTTATGCCTTCTTCGTTAATCATCAACTGCTTCTTCTCTCTATCCCATCCACTAGCTTTTCTTTTTTGTAAATCTTTTTCTACTATTGTTTTTCCTGACGTATGGAAATTGTCCTATGTCTTTTCCATACAAAAAATAGGTGACCCAAAATGAGCCAACAAATACTTATCCTTAGCCTTGCCAAGCCCCATACCTATACTCTTAGACTTTTTCGTTCATTAAAGACTTACTGCTGTTGTTACCCTAATATTTGTTGACAACAACGGGGTTTTACTGAAGGTCGTTTAACTATTACAAATCTTTTATCACTCAGTCATTCTGTCTCTCAAGCATTAAAATCAGGTTCTTAAATTTATATAATTTTCTTGGACATAGCTGAAGCCTTTGACAGTGTTCTGCACAGAGTTCTTTGATCCAGATCATCATTATAGGGTATTACTGATGTTATACATAAATAGTTATATCTTGTCGGTAAAATTCTAGAAGTTAGCTTAGGCTGTGCTTCTTTCGAGGTTTCATCTAGTATACCTTAAAGCTTCTACGTTGATCCAATTTTGGTCACCCTTGTTCTAAATAGTTGACCAACATTCCTTACGCCCACTACGGGCTGCTTATTATATGCAGATAACATTAAGCTCATCATACCCATGTTATCGTCATCCAATGAAGTAAGCCTGCAATAAAATAATGCTAACGCTATTTTGTACTGCTAATCAAGTGATATTACACAATCGATTTGGAATCTAGGTGTCATTCTTGATTCAAATTGATTTTTGTTCAACCATATCATCAATAATACTTCTAAAAGATTTCGGCTTCTTGGAATTATACAAAGAACTACTTGTGCTTTCTCTAAGCCTATGTTGAAATACTCCTGTTCAAGACACAAGTCTTACTTCACATAAGATATGCCCTGTCTATTTGGTTTTCTCACACCTCGTACCACTTTGCTCTACTAAGTAACGTCACCCACCTTCTTCTAACTCTGGCATTTTACACAACAAATAATACAATGGCTTACACCGGTAACAATTATTTAATACTTTACTCCGAATTTTTTTCACTTTCGAAAAAACCTACATAAATATCATGATGAAATCCTTGTCTTCAAACTAACACAAAATCTATCTAAATGACCGGACCTGTCTATACTTTTCTCAATAAGAGATCCTCAATACCATTGTTCAAATCCGCATTTCTTATTAGAACATACTTACACTACAAATAATGTGTACCACTTTTCCATTGCCAGCTTAAGACGTTTATATAACAATACTATTCAACATCTACTGAAATCTGTAACAATACTCCTTTTTTTATCAAACCTTAGAAACCTTTTCCTTAATAAATAGTACTATCAATTTTCAGCATTATCCAACAAGTTATTTTTCTAACATATAGGGATATTCTTAAGCACTTGAGAAGCGGGGACCAGCAAGTATGTCAGCTTCCCCTGAGTCAAAATCCGTTTACAGAATAAATTTTTAACAGTTATTCATTAAAATTCAATACGTCCAATAGGTATACAAGCGAACGTCGATACACTTTAATCATTGTATCAATAGGCGTATATGTATAGATGGTGGTACTCTTCATACAAGCACTGTCTATTACCATCCATACATGCCCTTTCTCAATATATAAGATATAGAAATTACTTGACAATACAAAGAGTACCGCCATCTATACATATGCGCCTATTGGGACAATGATTAAAGCGTATCGACGTTCGCTTGTATACCTATTGGACGTATTGAATTCTAATTTACCAACAAGCATTAGAGTCACATGCCTAAATTATTCATTAAGTAAATGGATTTACAAAAGTGCTCAATTTCAGCGTGTTTAGAACGCCAATTTCAATGGCGTGGGCTGCCATAAAGTGCAGTGTCATCGATCGCAACAACATAGCAACAAACCTCTAGGTCGGTAAACAAAGTCTGAATAGATCCCCTAGTGGGCAGCAGATGGCGCTCAAATGTGATTAAAATATTAAAAATGTGAAGCTATACAATTATGAGAAGAAGATCAAAAGGCTGAGTATCAGAAACGTAAAAACAAATAAATAAGCGTACGAAAAGGTTATTTAGTTAACCCGAGATATTATTCTGAGGTCATTCTACATACGATGAAATTGACAACGACGATGAAGATGATGATGATAATGATAAAGATAATAAACATGATAATTAATATAATATAAAAAAGAAGAAACAATTGTAAACAACATTAATAATAATAATAAGTACAAATGTTTAACTTAAGCGGCTATCAGGTGGAACTAGGGCTGCACTTGGGTAGTACTTAAGCAGTGGTGCTTGGGTGGTACTTAGACGGCACTTTGGCGGCACTTGGGCAGAATTTGAGCAGCGGAACTTGGGCGGTACTTGGGTGGAACTTGGGCCGTACTTTGGCGGTACTTTGTCGGCACTTGGGCAGAATTTGAGCAGCGGCACTTAGACGGTACTTGGGCGGGACTTGGGCGGTACTTTGGCTCCACTTGGGCAGAATTTGAGCAGCTGCACTTGGGCCTTACTTGGGCGGCACTTGTGTGGCACTTGGGCGGCACATGTGCAGTACTTGAGGGTACTTTGGCTGCACTTGGGCAGAATTTGAGCAGCGGCACTTGGGTGGTACTTGGGCGGCACTTAAGCGGTTTTTGGGTAGCACATGGCGGTACTTGGACGGTACTTTGGCGGCACTTGGGCAGAATTTGAGCAGCGGCACTTGGGTGGTACTTGGGCGGTACTTGGGCGGCACTTAAGCGGTTATTGGGCGGCTCATGGCGGTACTTGGATGCTACTTTGGCGGCACTTGGGCAGAATTTGAGCAGCGGCACTTGGGCGGTACTTAGGCGGTACTTTGGCCGTATTTTGGTGGCACTTGCTCAGCACTTTGGTGCATTTTTAGTAGAGGCACTCGGGTGGTACTTGGATAGTATTATGTTTGTGCCTTACTTAATTTAAAGAATTTTTCTTATTGATTGGTATTATTTGCCATAAAGTGTTTATTGAATTCAATTCATAGTTATTTTTAGTATTCTTGGATTTCTAAAAGTATAATAATACATTGTTTAATATTATAAGTAATTATCAGATATTTTTATTTTTGAGCAGCGGTTATTTGATGGCTCTTGAGCAGGTATGAAGCAGGATTTAAGCGGGACTTTGGCGAGGTTCAAGCTGCACTATAATAATTATAAAATTTTTAATGATATGCAATTCTTAGGTTAGTTAATTATTGTATAATCTGTATTTACTTTGATCACTTTATCTACAAGTACTGCTCGATGTGTCCTCCTTCATGCTCTATACAATAGTGCAGTCTTCGTACGAAATTTTGTAAAGCTGCTTGCACCATCTCAGGGGTTATATGGTCTGTAGCCTCATTTATGCATAACTCTAACTGTTTCTCATCGTCTATCTCAGCTGCATAGATACGGTCCTTTATTGCACCCCATAGAAAAAAATCCAGTGGATTCAGGTCTGGTGAACGTGGAGGCCACGTTATGGTACCTAAATAGGAGTGATTGGATTGGAATTTGGATTGGGCTTAAGTAGCATTAAGTTATTGAGTGTCAAGGATTCAGTGTATTTTTCTGAAACTATTGGTGATTTTACAATTATTTAGTAATACAGAGAGCATTCGATACATTCGAATATTGGTTTTATGATTTTTTCTATACCTCCGGGACCTATCCAAGAATTTGGAAACTGTATATTCAACACTTTCTGGACTTGCTGAGCCGAGTGAATCGGAACGCCATCGTGTTGGTACCATATACGTAATCTTTCTTTGTCTGGTATGTGTTGCAACAGTCTCGGCAAATCATCTCGTAAAAATTGGCAGTAATGTGCAGCAGTCATCCGGTTGTGGAGCTGTACTGGTCCAATCTTTATTTGAATGCATACGCATATTTATATACACGTATTGAGACGTAAATATATTTTCTTGTGATGGAAAGAACGATAAATTTTACTACGCGATCACCAAGTATGTATGTATTCACAACAATCACGTTTGGATTAACCTCCGCGCAAAAGTGATTGTTGTGAATATTAAATGTTCCGTCCCGACCAAACGTTGATTTGTCGGAGAAGAGTATTCTTTGCAGGAAATTTTGATCCTTTTGTATTTTTCTTAGAATTTCTTGACAAAACTCCAATCTAACAATTACAAAAATTTTTTATATAACAATTGATCATTACAAAATGGTAGTTTTTGTCGGATAAGTGCCGTCGTCTCTGTGGCTATTTTGCGGCCCGAGGAACCTACGAAGCAGGGCCTGAGGGACGTAAGGTAGCCCCGGAGTGATGGCGCTTATGTGGCAAATGCTATTTTTCCTAACGAGGGCACACCAGCCTCTCAAAATTGCCCGAGGTAAGAAAAGTATTTTTTATCTAACACTTTTTAAGTTATCATCGTACATGTGTAACATGCTGGCATTGACATGATTATAAAAATACTATGATAATGTTGTCCAGAACATTGTTTGAACTATATTTATATGTACTTATTATAAACACTACATTTCATAAAACCTTGCAGTAAAATCCTGTTCCTGAAGCTCCTGAACCCGTGTATAGTGATACGCGTGCAATCGATTCTCCTTGAGAATTCTTTGTACTGTCGACCAAGGTAAATCACAAATTTCCGCGACGTTACGAATACTCCTTGTCGGATCCTCTTCTATGCAAGCAAGTAGTCGCTTCTCATTTTGAACGACCTGCACGCTCCACCTGCACGAATGCAAGCCATTCCTGTATTCGATAAACAATGACTTTGTTGGGTGCTAATATGGTTAATATGGCTAATATAGCGCCATAATACCTAAGTAATTAGATTTTTTTCTTTTACATGTACGATGTATAAGGAAAAGCCACTGCTCCAGAGCAAATATGCTTTGTTTAATGAGCTCAGCGCTGCGTAGTGTTTGAGTATGAAGTATGGTCCTGACTTTATCTTGTAAGAGGCTTAAAATTGCATTGCAAACTATCTAAAAAACAAAAATAGAAAAAAACGGAGACTTTTATCCCATGGGATGTACACATTTTTCAAAAACCCTGTACAGAAAAGTACCGACTTTTGACACAGTGTGGTAATAACAGTAATATATACTCTCTCATATCAGTCGTGCCTTACTGTGTTTTTGCTTAAATTTAGCCGCTTGTTAGCTTATATCTCCGCTTTTATTATTTTAAGAGAAATTGTACGATCACCAATATCTTCGTCATCAAATTTTCTACAAAGTAGATACTTTTTCGAATCCATTACTGTTAATAAAAATTTTCGATCGACGTAGAAAAAAAATTTTTATCAATTTGAACGTAACTACGAGAAAATACAGATATAAGTTGCACAACAAAAAACTATTTTTAAA